>NC_045806.1:65842329-66059910 GCF_009873245.2 Balaenoptera musculus | reverse complement strand
TTGGAAGATTTTTAATCACAGTCTCAATTTCAGTGCTTGTGATTGGTCTGTTCATATTTTTGATTTCTTCCTGGTTCAGTCTCTGAAGGTTGTGCTTTTCGAAGAATTTGTCCATTTCTTCCAGGTTGTCCATTTTATTGGCATATTTTTGCTTGTAGTAATCTCTCATGATCCTTTGTATTTCTGCAGTGTCAGTTGTTACTTCTCCTTTTTCATTTCTAATTCTATTGATTTGAGTCTTCTACCTTTTTTCCCTGATAAGTCTGGCTAGTGGTTTATTATTTTTTTTATCTTCTCCAAAAACCAGCTTTTAGTTTATTGATCTTGTCTCTTGTTTCCTTCATTTCTTTTTCATTTATTTCTGATCTGATATTTATGATTACTTTTCTTCTGTTACCTTTGTTTTTTTGTTGTTTGTTTGTTTTTCTTTCTCTGATTGCTTTAGGTGTAAGGTTAGGTTGTTTATTTGAAATGTTTCTTGTTTCTTGAGGTAGGATTGTATTGCTATAAACTTCCCTCTTAGAATTGCCTTTGCTGCATCCCATAGATTTTAGGGCCTCGTGTTTTCATTGTCATTTGTTTCTAGATATTTTTAAATTTCCTCTATGATTTCTTCATTGACCACTTGGTTATTAAATAGTGTATTACTTAGCCTCTATGTGTTTGTATTTTTTTACAGATTTTTTCCTGTAAGTGATACCTAGTCTCATAGCATTGTTGTCGGAAGAGATACTTGATACAATTTTAATTTTCTTAAATTTACCAAGCCTTGATTGATGACACAAGATATGATATATCCTGGAGAATATTCCATGAGTACTTGAGAAGAAAGTGTATTCTGTTCTTTTTGGATGGAATGTCCTATAAATGTCATTTAAGTCCATCTTGTTTAATGTATCATTTAAAACTTGTGTTTCCTTCTTTATTTTCATTTTGGATGATCTGCCCATTGGTGAACGTGGGGTGTTAAAGTCCCCTAGAATGTTTGTGTTACTGTAGACTTCCCCTTTTATGGCTGTTAGCATTTGCCTTCTCTATTGAGGTGGTCCTATGTTGGGTGCCTAAATATTTACAATTGTTATATCTTCTTTTTGGATTGATCCCTTGAACATTATGTACTGTCCTTCTTTGCCTCTTGTAATAATCTTTATTATAAAGTCTATTTTGGCTGCTATGAGAATTGCTACTCCAACTTTCTTTTGATTTGCTTTTTCATGGAATACCTTTTACCATCCCCTCACTTTCAGTCTGTATGTGTCTCTAAGCCTGAAGTTGGTCTCTTGTAGACAGCATATATATCGGTATTGTTTTTCTGTACATTCAGCCAGTCTGTGTCTTTTGGTTGGAGCATTTAATCCATTTACATTTAACGTAGTTATCGATATTTATGTTCCTATTACCATTTTCTTAATTGTTTTGGGTTTTTTATTGTAGTTCTTTTCCTTTTCTTGTGTTTCCTGCCTAGAGAATTTCCTTTAGCATTTGTTGTAGTGCTGGTTTGGTGGTGCTGAATTGTCTTAAATTTCACTTGTCTGTAAAGGTTTTAATTTTTCCACCATATCTGAATGAGATCCTTGCTGGGTAGAGTATTCTTGGTTGTAGGTTTTTCCCTTTCATCACTTTAAATATGTCCTGTCACTCCATTCTGGCTTGTAGAATTTCTGCTTAAAGTTCAGCTGTTAACCTTATGGGGATTCCCTTGCATGTTATTTTTTGTTTTTCTATTGCTACTTTTAATTTTTTTTAATTTATGTTTAATTTTTGATAGTTTGATTTATATGTGTCTTGCGTGTTTCTACTTTGGTTTATCCTGTATGGGACTTTCTGCACTTCCTGGACTTGATTGACTATTTCCTTTCCCATATTAGGGAAGTTTTCAATTATAATCTATTCAAATATTTTCTCAGACCCTTTCTTATTGTCTTTCTCTTCTGATACCCCTATAAGTCGAAATTTCTTGTGTTTAATATTTTACTAGAGGTCTTTGAGACTGTCCTCAATTCTTTTCATTCTTTTTTCCTTATTCTGCTCTGTGGTAGTTATTTCCACTATTTTATCCTTCAGGTCACTTATCCGTTCTTCTGCCTCAGTTATTCTGCTATTGATCCCTTCTAGAGAATTTTTAATTTCATTTATTGTGTTGGTCATCATTTTTTGTTAGTTCTTTTTGGTCCTTGTAACATTTCTTGTATCTTCTCCATTCTATTTCCAAGATATTTATCATCTTTACTATCATTACCCTGAATTCGTTTTCAGTTAGACTGCCTATTTCCTCTACATTTGTTTGGTCTGGTGGGTTTTTACGTTGCTCCTTCATCTGCTGTGTGTTTCTCTGTCTTCTCATTTTGCTTAACTTACTGTGTTTCGCATCTCCTCTTTGCTGGCTACAAGTTCGTGGTTCCCATTGTTTTTGGTGTCTGCCCCCAGTGGCTAACGTTGGTTCACTACGTTATGTAGGATTCCTGGTGGAGGGGACTGGTGCCTGTGTTCTGGTGGATGAGGCTTGATCTTGTCTTTCTGGTGGGCAGGACCGCATCTGGTGGTTTGTTTTGGGGTGTCTTTGACCTTATTATGATTTTAGGCAGCCTCTCTGCTAATGGGTGAGTTTGTGTTCCTGTCTTGCTAGTTGTTTGGCATAGATTGTGCAGCCCTATAGCTTGGTGGTTGTTGAGTGGAGCTGGGTCTTTGTGTTGTAATGGAAATCTCTGGGAGAGCTTTCGCTGTTTGATATTGCATGGAGCAGGGAGGTCTCTGGTGGACCAATGTCTTGAACTCAGCTCTCCCACCTAGAGGCACAGGCCTGACACCCGGCCAGAACACCAAGACCCTGTTAGCCACATGGTGCTTAGGGAAAGTGGGAAAAAAAGAAAGAAAGAAAAAAATAAATATAATAAAATTATTAAAATAATAATAAAAATTTATTAAAAATAAAAAAATTAAAAAGTATTAAAAAAAGGAAAAAAGAAAGAAAGAAAGAAAGAAGATAGCAACAAAACCAAAAAAGAAATCCACTAATGATAACTTGCACTAAAAACTATATTAAAAAAAAAAAAAAACAGAACTTTAGGGCAAGTGGTAAAAGTAAATCTATACAGACAAAATCACACAAAGAAACATACCCATACACACTCACAAAAAGAGAAAAAGGAAAAAAAAATATATCTATATATAAACAAAAAAGGAAGAGAACAATCAAATAAATAAACAAATCTACCAATGATAATGAACTCTAAATACTAAACTAAGATAAACATAAAACCAGAAACAAATTAGATGCAGAAATCACACTCCAAGTCTGCAGTTGCTCCCAGAGTCCACTGCCTCAATTTTGGGATGATTTCTTGTCTATTCAGGTATTCCAGAGATGCAGGGTACATCAAGTTGATTGTGAAGATTTAATCCACTGCTCCTGAGGCTGCTGGGAGATATTTCCCTTTCTCTTCTTTGTTCAGAAAGCTACTGGGGTTCAGCTTTGGTTTAGGCCACACCTTTGCATGTAGGTCACCTGAGGGCGTCTGTTCTTCGCTCATACACGACAGGGTTAAAGTAGCAGCTGATTAGGGGACTCTGGCTCACTCAGGCATGGGGGATGGAGGGGTACAGAATGCAGGGCAAGTCTACAGTGGCAGAGGCTGGCATAACGTTCCAACAGCCTGAGACATGCCATGTGTTCTCCTGGGGTAGTTGTCCCTGGATCACAGGACCCAGGCTGTGGTGGCCTGCACAGACTCCCGGGAGGGGAGGTGTTGATAGTGACCTGTGCTTGCACACAGTGTTCTTGGTGGTTGCAGCAGCAGCCTTAGTGTTTCATGCCTGTCTCTGGTGTCCACACTAATAGCCGTGGCTCACACCCATCTCTGGAGCTCGTTTAGGCAGTGCTCTGAATTCCCCTCTCCTCGTGCACCCTGAAACAATGACCTCTTGCCTCTTAGGCAGTTCCAGACTTTTTCTCAGACTCCCTACCAGCTAGTTGTGGCACACTAGCCCCCTTCAGGTTGTGTTCACTCAGCCAACCCCAGTCCTCTCCCTGGGATCTGACCTACAAAGCCAAAGCCTCAGCTCCCAGACCCCACTCACGCCGGTGGGTGAGCAGACAAATGTCTCAGTTTAGTGAGTGCTGGTCGGCAGTGATCCTCTGTGAAGGAATCTCTCCACTTTGCCCTCTGCACCCCTGTTGCTGTTCTCTTGTCTGTGGCTCCAAAGCTTCCCCCCTGGCGCCCTCGTCTCTGCCAGTGAAGGGTCTTCCTAGTGTGTGGAAACTTTCCCTCCTTCACAGCTCCCTCCCAGAGGTCCTGTCCCTATTCTTTTGTCTCTGTTTTTTCTTTTGCCCTACCCAGGTACGTTGGGAGTTTCTTGCCTTTTGGGAAGTCTGAGGTCTTCTGCCAGCGTTCAGTAGGTGTTCTGTAGGAGTTGTTCCACATGTAGATGTATTTCTGATGTATTTGTGGGGAGGAAGGTGATCTCCACTTCTTACTCCTCTGCCATCTTGAAGGTATTTCCCTATTGCAGCATTATTTATAATTGTGAAATTATGGAAGCAACCTAAATGTCTGTCAACAGATGAATGGATAGAGAAGATGTGACATGTATACACACACACACACACACACACACACACACACACGATGGAATACTACTTAGCCATAAAAAACCCAAAACTTTGTGATTTGCAGCAACATGGATGGACTTGGAGGGCATTATGCTAACTGAAATAAGTCAGAAAGTGAAAGACAAATACTCTATGCTATCACTTATATGTGGAATCTAAAAAGTACAACAAGCTAGTGAATGTAACAGAAAACAAGCAGACTCACAGATATAGAGCATAAACTAGTGGTAACCAGTGGGGAGAGGGAAGGAGGAGGGACACCTTTTATTTTTTCTTCCACTTAGTCATTCTATGCCTTTTGAATGGAGAATCTAACCCATTTATGTTTACAGTAATTGTTGATATATAAAGACTTGCTTTACTATTTTTTTCATTGCTTTTTGATTGCTTTGTAGATCCTTTATTTCTTCCTTCCTTCCTCTCTTGTCTTGTTTCTCTTTGTTTAGATGACTTTTTTTGGTGGTATGCTTTGATTCCATCTTTTTTTTTTTCTCCATTGACTGAATAATTTCTAATGGCCTATCTTCCAGCTTATTTCTTATGTCTTCTTCTTGGTTGAGTCTGATATTGAAGCTCTCTATTGAATACTTTGGTTCATTCATTGTATTCTTCAACTCTAGGATTTCTATTTTTTTAATGATTTATATTTCTTTGTTGATCTAGTCATTTTAACCATGCATTGTTTTTCTAATTTCATTTAGCTGTCCATGTGGCTGTTCTTGCTATTCACTGAATTACTTTAAACAAATTTTTCTGAATTATTTGTCAGGCTTAGTTTTCCATTTATTTATGGTTTGTTATTGGAGTTTTATTAGTTTATGTGTCATGTTTACTTGATTTTTCATGATCCTTGATTCTTTGCATTGCTATCTGTGTATTTGAGTAAACTCTCTTCTTTTAAGTTAAAGGTTTGCTTTAGCAAGAAAATGCCTTAACCAGTAAGTTCAGCTTGGGGTTCTGGATGGGTCAGTGGGTAGCATTCATGGGCAAGTTGGGCTTGCTACAGGGGTTCTAGTCAGGCAAGCCCACTCACCAGGCCCTGAAGTCAGTAGACTACTGATGTCTATACTCCACAGTTGGTTGGGCCTGCTGGCTGGGCTCTGTATTCATGCAGAGTCACTGGGTTTACTTCTTCATTGGGTGGGGCTAATGGATGTGTCTTGTATTCAGGTGGGGCAACTAGCTGGGCTCTGGAACCACCTTTGCTCAGGCGAGGTCACAGGCTGTGTTCACTGATAGGGTTGTGCCACTGGTTGGACTCCATTATTGGGCAAGACTATAGGCTTGGTTCATTCTTGGTTGGCTGGAGTCTCAAGCTATGCCCTATTATTCAGGGTCAAAGCTGCCTCCTAGATTTGGAGAGGGCCACAGGCTGTGCTCTTCTGTTGGGCAATATCACTGGCTGGACTCTCTGTCAAGAGATATCTCCAGCTGTGTTCTGTACTTGGGTGGAACTACATATTGTGCTCTGCAATTGTGTGGGCTCACTGTCCAGTTTCCCTCATTGGGTAGAGCCACAGTCTATGCTCCACTGTTTGTTAGTCAGGGTCACCTGTTGGACTCCCTGCCTGGGCAAGGCCACAGGCTGTGTTCAGCAAATAGGCAGGACTTTCAGCTGGGCTCTGCTATGGAGTGGGGTTATAAGATGTGCTCCATAGCTGGGCAGAACATTAGACTAGGCTCCAAGTCTGCCCATTGTCACTGCTCAGGCTTTCTGGTTATGCTGGACCAGAAGTTATATTTAACACTTGGGATGGGCTGCTGGCTTGGCTCCCTGCCCAAGCAGGGCTGTAGGATGGGCTCCAGTGCTGCTGGTCAGTTCTCCATGTTGGACAAGATTAGAGGCATTCAGTATTTGGGCAGAGCTGATATTTAATTATCTTCCCACCCAAGGTCATAGAATGAGCACCAAGGCTTGTACAGCTCATTGGCTGGGGAGAGAGATCAGACATAACTGCTAGTCAAGTTTCCTGGCCAGATGGGGCCAACTGACTCAGCTTTACAGATGAGCAGAAGCACTGGCTGGGATCTCTGCTCTTATGTCACTGAAAGCAAGAATGTAACCCATCAAGACATGAGCACTGGTTGTGAAAGTCCTCCCCCTCTTGTCTGTCTCTATCTTATCCCCAGTGCTCAAATCCCACAGATTATCCCAGTGATCCTTGTGATATGATTACTTATTGGGCTTCCTGGGAAGCATCCAGCAACACTAGAGGAGCCAGGTGTCCACTTGGGCTCTTTTTTTTCCAACTGGAGAAACTGTAGGACCAGGGATCCCTCTTGGTGTTGCACTGGCCAGGAGAAGGAGTGATGCAGTCAAAGTATAGACACTCTTCTTATTCTTCCAATGCTGTCTTTCTCGGTCTATGTGGTTCCAGGTGGTGCTTCTGCCTACACCTTGGGTTCTGGGATTTTCACAGTGGTGTCTTGTATATGGATAGCTGCAAGTTTGTCTTCTTGTGAGGTGGACAGAAGTTGGGACTGACCAATGTCACCATCTTGATGATGTCACTTCCTGGAAGAAAACAGGGAAAAAGCTCCTTGATTTTGATCTTGGCAATAGTTACTTTGGATATGACACCAAGAGCATAGGCAACAAAAGCTAAAATAAACAAGTGGATCTACAGAAAATCAAAAAGCTTCTGCACAACAGAGGAAATAATTGATAAAATGAAAAGGTAACTTAGGGAATGTAAGATAATATTTGCAAATTATATATATGATTGGTGGTGAATATCCAAAATATATAAGGAACACATAAACTCAATTGTTTAAAAAATAAAAATGGGCAAAGAATTTGAATAGACATTTTTCTAAAGAGGGCATACAAACGGCCAAAAGATACGTGAAAATGTGCTCAACATCACTAATTTTCAGAGACATGCAAATCAAACCCACAAAGTTATATAACCTCACATCTGTTAGGATGGCTATTATCAAAAATATGAGAGATAACAAATACTGGAGAGGATGTGGTGAAAAAGAAATCCTAGTGCATTATTGGTAGGAATGTAAATTTGTACAGTCATTATGGAAAACAATATAAAGGTTCTACAAAAAAAATAAAATTTAAACTACTATATGATTCAGTAATCTCACTCCTGAGTATATATATCTGAAGGAAACAAAATTAATATCTTAAAAAAATATCTACTCTTCCACATCCATTGTAACATTACTTACAATAACCAAGATATGAAAAGATACATATATAGTTGCTGAATTAAAAAAAAAAGAGTCTTCTGAAGTAGAACACAGGAATTATAGGAGATAGTGGGAAAAGATGAAACTAGAATACTATACTATTTATAAGGGTGTAGATAGTCATAGGAGTTTTTATTTTAAAAAGATATCTTTGTCAGATTTATGTCTTAGAAGATCACTCTTGCTTCAATGTACAGGATGAGAGGGAAAGATAAGAAACAAAATGACTAATTAGGAGGCCATTATAATAGATTATTAAGAAGAAAGGAAAGACATTTTATATTAATGATGAAGAAGATGGACTAGATTCCAAAATTATTTAGGAGGTAGAGAGTTATAGAATTTAGTGACCAAATGACTGGTGGCAAAAAGGATGAGAAAGAAGTCAAAGATTACTCTCGGGTTTCTTACTGGGTAGATTGAGAAGATGGTAAAATATAGGCAGTTTAAGAGAAGAAAAGCTTGAGGCTTGTTTCTTTAGTGAGAAGGGCAGTGGAGAGTGATAGATAATGAGGTGTTTTATAGTATGATGAGTTTGAGATACCCGCAGGATATTGAAGTAGAGGTGTTCAGTTTGCTGTTGGTAATTATGAGTCTATTGTTCCAGAGAGAACTATTAGATGATGATAAACTATTCCATATTTATGAATACATAAGTGAAATTTTAAGGCATGGATATTACTGAGATCAGTCAATACAGTGAGAAGAAACTTTGGTACACACTTTTAGTAATGAAAAATTGGGGCATAACACTGAAAAAAGGAGTTCAAAAAGAGAACCAAGAACAGATACAAAAAGAAAGAGTGCCCGAAAAGAATCATGTCACAGAGATCAAGAGAAGAGTATGTTTCAAGGAAAGGGTTATCAACAACATCACATATGACACTGATAAAGCAGAATGACTGAAAAGAAAATAGTACCACTGAATGAGTCAAGAAACAAAGACATCCAAGTAGGAGTGGGAACACCTAGCATCCAGATATTGGTCTCTGATATCATTCTCCCCTAAAAAGAACCAGAAGTCCTTTGGAGAAATCTCTAATTACAGGGTCACAACAGGTAAAAGATGTCTGAAAATGACATAAAGTAAGGAAGTACTAAAAGAAATAGGGCTGTTACAATAACCCAGTAGCCAGCTTGAAAGGAGGTCCCCCTGGACAAATCTGGAAAAATATGAACACCAAAATAATTAAATATGGTGATGAATTATAAACTATTGAATACATAGTAATTCATGAGTCTAATACCAATAAATTGAAAAATAAACAAATAGCTTGATAAATGGCAAGGGCAGAGGAGAGTTCTTACAATAAAATGAATATGCTGACTGAGAAGTATACATGGAGATCTGGAGTTGGAAAATCATCTTTTTGTAATCATCATAATAAAGATTTGATCAGGAAATAAATGATAAAAGATGCTAAATCTAGAGAGAAATTTTGATGAGTAGCATGATATTTGCATGGTCTTAAATGTGTCTCCAAAGATTGCTATTAGTTGCAAAAGAGAAAAAAAAATCACAATAATTATACAGTGGAAAAATGGGATAACACTTGACCAAATGATCAAAATTAACATTAGTAACAAGGGACAGATGGACATTGTGGACCTCCAGATGTGATATCCTGAGAAGGACACTATATCCCCTGTGGAGTATTAGGAACAAGAATGCATAATCTGAACCTAACCAAAAGAAAAATCAGACAAACCCAAAATGAGGAATATTCTGTTTATCTTCATAAATACTGGTTCTAGGTAAGACTAGGAAAAGCCATGGAAATGTTCTAGATTAAAGGAGGCTAAAATGTCAATACAGCTAGATGCAATACTTGATCCTAGATTAGATCCTTTGTTGTAAGAGTAAGAAATTCTAAAAAGGACATCATTAGGTCATCTGACAAAATTGTAATACAAAGAGTAGATTATTATATCTACCTCCAATTTTAATGAAGTTGATAACTGTTGTATGTTTTTATAAGAAAAATATCTCTTTTCTTAGGAAATACAGACTGAAGTGTTTAATGGTAAAGGGCTAGAGAGTGAAATGTTTACAACAGATGAATTTAGGTAAATGTATATGAATGTTCTTTGTAATATTTTTATTTTTGTGAAAATATAAGAAGCCTAAAAAAGAGGATATAGTAAGTCTATATAAAAGCAGAGAGCTGGTAAATTTTGTTAGAGCAGTTTCTGTGGTATGGTGGGGCTGCCAGGGTATAAAGTGGGTGGGTTTATGGGACTTCCCTGGTGGTCCAGTGGTTAAGACTCCCCTCTTCCAATGCAAGGGGTGTGGGTTCGAACCCTGGTTGGGGAACTAAGATCCCACATGCCACGCAGTGTGGCCAAAAATAATTAAAAAAAAAATTAAAAACTTTAAAAAATTTGAAAAATAAATAAAGTGGGTGTGATAGAAGTGGTAAGGAGACAAAAGTATATGTAGGTTTCTCTTTCAGGAACTGTAGTAGTTATGGAACCAGGGGGTGAAAAGTGGTAGTTTGAGGTGGAGGTAGGTTTAAGAAGAAAATTTTGAGGATAGGGTGGACATGAGTATTTTAGACTTAGGAGAAGATGATGATACAGATATAAGAGGAAAGGCATATTTATATATCAAGGTGCAGAAGATAGAGATTAAAGTGAAGAAATTAGCATTGGAGAAAAGAAGAAGACTTTTCTTTCATTGGGGAAAGAGAAAAGGAATGTTCAAGACAGAGAAGTATGAAGGTTAAAGGAAAATGGATCAGGAAATTTTATCCCTGGTATACTTTATTTTTTCCTTTTTTTGTGTATGTGAGGAGGAATGGAGTTTGGTTGGTTTTATTTCCTTAATACTTGACAGCTGAGAGTTATTCCTCAAGACTCCTCATCTTCCCTTGTTTGCAATTTTAACAAATCTAACCGGTGATGGTAATTGTTGCAGCACAAAATATTTTAAAAGAAAAATATTAGTACTTTCTTAGTATTGCATATTCCAAATATTGCATGGGACATACTTTTACTAAAAATTATTTGTTGCTTATCTAACATTCAAATTTAACTGGGCATCTTGTATTTTTATTTTCTATAGTTTGCAACCTCAGATCACTGGAATCACTCTTAAGAATTGTGCTGAACCATGGCATTTAGTAGGTTTCTCATAGAATGCACCAAGGTAATCTATTTAAAGTGAGTTTTTTCAACCATCTTTTTATTTACAATTTATGTTCAATGCAAACAAATTCCATAATATAAGAAGTTACTATGAATCAAAGCATAAATACACAAAAACAAGCACAATCCCAAATAGATGTACAGCATTCAGATATGAAATATTACGTTAGTACTGTTGAAACACTACACTGAGTATTTACAGTAACACCAGGAAGTTCCTTCTGAGGTACATATAAAAAGAATCATGGAAGCTTTTTGTGTTACCTGTTTTACGGCCTTATAAATTTAATGAACCAAATGAAAACTGAACCTCTGCTCCACATCCCATACTTTATCTCTAAGATTTATTCTCATTTCCAAGGTAGAGTTTTATGTGTCCACACCACATAAGCCACATTTAAGAATATCATCTCAACTAATTTTGGATGATGTCTCTCTTCATCTTGTGCGGGAAACTCCTGCAGATTTAATATTGTAATTCATTATCTGGTCAAACCCTTCACATGCTCTTCAAACCAATCAAATTTGGGATCCATAACATTTTCTGTCAATAAAATAAGGTGTGGAATTAGCAGATTCATTGAAGATCTGCTTTTTTTTTCCTTGTCACACTGGATGTCTAGATACTATTTGGTTTTTTGTTTTGTTTTGTTTTGTTCTGTTGAATTGGGTTTAGAAGATAAGAAGTATAGATGTTTCTTGGCCTGAGTCTTTTAACAGTAGAGAGGTATAAGGGAGAACGAGATAATGAAGAGACTGGCTGTTGACAGCAGAGCACCGCTACTTGCCTTGGTGGTGGCATTAGCTGTATCTGGGGCAGCCAAAGTTTCTGGGAGGAGTTACCTGAAAGTGTTAAACAGTTATTTGATTTGAATAAATCTGCGCGGGTAGGAGCAGCGCCAGAAGCAGCATAGGGTTTCTCAAAATGTGTTACAAATACCAAAAGCATCAGAATCACCTGGCGGTACCTCTTAAAAATACTTATATCTTACTCAAGACTCATTGTCAGTCAGAAAATCTAACTTTGAAGCCTAGGAATCTAAACATTTTATAAACAAAAGTGGCAATTTGTTTAAAATCTGACGTTTGAGAACCACTGTTATGGACTTTTTGACTACAACAGTTCACTTAGGGCTGACGCTTTGTGTTGCTTGCTCATGGCTGGATTTCTGATCATGGAAGGGTTCCTAGAAAACCCATCTTATAACAACTATCGATTTTAAATCCTGCAATAAAATAAACAGTTTCATCCTCTTTTCATAGTACACTATACTTTACACTTGTGAGCTGAGAAATTGTGGAACTAAATTGTTAAAGAAATATTGGCTTTTCATTATTTTTCCTTTTTTATTTACTGTACTATATTTTAATAGGGAAAGTATGCTAGATTGCCACAGTAGTACAGAGAAATAGGAAGCCAAGTCTAGCAAGACAAGCTTTGTTTTGGAGACTGTTGTGAAGAACAGGGCAAGAAAACCATGAGAGGGAATTCCCTAGTTGTCCAGTGGTTAGAACTTCACACTTTCTCTGCTGAGGGTGTGGGTTCAATCCCCGGTGGGGAAACTAAGACCCCCACAAGACACGTGGTGTGGCCAAAAAAAAGAAAATGAGAAAATAGTTGGCCCACCTCCCAGTAACATTGAGTATAATGCTGTAATGGTTCTACCACTGTATACTTACAAAGAGTTCAAGTAAAAGCCTATAATTTTGCTTAATTTAATAGACTGGTGCAGAAGTGTTTTACCAAAAACTTCCTATGACTTCTGGTAAGATTAAGTTAAAACAAAAAGCTAATTTATAACTGGCATTGTAAAGGTGACAAATGATTTCGTGGAAATTGATTTTTTCTTACTGACTTCATAGACAAACACAAATTATATCTGCAAAACTGCATTGACTATTTTCTAGTTGATTTGCACTAAACTGGCAGATTGTCACGTGGTCATTTGGATTCCAATGATCATTTTGGTTTACATGAAACAAATTGAACATGGATCAAATGTAATAGATTGCATGGTGATCAGATGTTTCAAAGGAAATTAAAAAGTAACATCAGTATTTTCTACCTAAACTAATCTTGATAAAAAATAAAGCTTTGTAAAAGTACTAATATGCTTATACCTACCTCACCAATAAAATTTCTTCCTACTTCAGATAAATTACACCAGTCAAAAACAAAAGCAAAAACTCTTTTCAAAAAAAAAAAAATCCTTGAGACTAAACTGAAGTTCAGCAGAAAATATTAGGATAGACTGCACATGGAGTCTTGTCCCTAAATTTTGCTTTTCTCTAAACACTCCATAAAAAATAATCCTGGAGACAAAGTGACAATTATGAATAACCTCCTTATGGAACTAGTTATAAAGAAATACTCAGGAATTAAAAGAGATTGTGGGTTCTTTACCCACACTAGAAATGGAGTAAAGGGAACCCACAAAAGTGGTATGAATCCACTCACCATAGCTCAGGAGAAAAGGGCTTCTTCCATGGATGCTTTGCTTTATTTCCCATAAGGCTAAAGTCTTTTCTGGAAACATTTGTAGTTGAGATACATTAATATGATGGGAAAACTTTGGGGAACAGGGAAGGTCAGTCTAAGGAACACTAAGATAACAGCAGCAGAGAAGAGTTTGTTTTTTAATCTAGCTTCCTTATGGATTGCGGATAACCAAGTTTGTGGATATATATATATATATATATATATATATATATATATATGTATATATATATATATTACTAAGAAGAGAGAGAGGCAAGAGTTGGAAAGAGGTGGAAAAGGCACAAAAATAAACATGGGAGGGAACACAAATACAGCTTGACAGTTTTGCTGATGCCAATTAGTTATCTTTAAGTACTAAATTAAGTACACAGTATTCCCATTTTAATAACAAGTATTATTTTCTGTTTTTTAAAATTATTCTTCTTTTCCATAATGCTTTATCACAGGATATTGAATATAGTTCCCTGCACAATACAATAGGACTTTTTTATCCATTCTATAATAGTTTGCATCTGCTAGTCTCAAACCCCCAATCCAACCCTTCCCTCCCCCTGTCCCTTTTGGCAACCACAAGTCTGTTCTCTATGTCTGTGAGTCTGCCTCTGTTTCGTAGATAAGTTCATTTGTGTCATATTTCAGATTCCACATATATGATATCCTATGGTATTTGTCTTTCTCTTTCTGGCTTACTTCACTTAGTGTGATAACCTCTACGTCCATCCATGTAGCTGCAAATGGAATTATTTTATTCTTTTTTATGGCTAAGTAATAATCCATTGTATTCATTCATGCTCTTTATTCATTCATCAGTCAATGGACATTTAGGTTGTTTCCATATCTTGGCTATTGTAAATAGTGCTGCTATGAACATAGGGGTGCATGCATCTTTTTGAATTATAGTTTTTTTCCATATATATGCCCAGAAGTGGTATCACTGGATCATACGGCAACTTTATTTTTATTTTTTTGAAGAACGTCCTTACTGTTCTCTATAGTGGCTGTATCAATTTACATATCCACCAACAGTGCAGGAAGGTTGCCTTTCCTACACAACCTCTCCAACATTTGTTATTTGTAGACTTTTTAAATGATGGTCATTCTGTCCTGTGTGATATGGTACCTCATTGTAGTTTTGATTTGCATTTCTCTAATAATTAACAATGTTGAGCATCTTTTCATGTGCCTATTGGGCATCTGTATATCTTCTTTGGAGAAATGGCTATTTAGGTCTCCTGCCAATTTTTTGATTGGGTTGTTTGCTTTTTTGTTATTGAGTTGTATGTGCTGTTTGTATATTTTGGAAATTAATCCCTTTTTGGTAGCATGGTTTGCAAATAATTTCTCCCATTCCATAGGTTGTCTTTTTTTTTTTATTTATGGTTTCCTTTGCTGTGCAAAACCTTATAAGTTTCAGTACATCCCACTTGTTTATTTTTGCTTTTATTTCTATTGCCTTGGGAGACTGACCTAAGAAAACATTGGTACGATTTATGTCAGAGAATGTTTTGCAGATGTTATCTTCTAGGAGTTTTATGGTGTCCTGTCTTATATTTAAGTTTTTAAGCCATTTTGAGCGTACTTTTGTGTATGATGTGAGGGTACATTGTAACTTCACTGATTTACATGTGGCTGTCCAACTTTCCCAACGCCACTTGTGGAAGAGACTGTCTTTTCTCCAATGTATATTCTTGTATCTTTTGTCAAAGATTGATTAACCATAGGCTTGTGGGTATTTTTTTCCTGGGATCTCTACTCTGTTCCATTGATCCTATGGCTATTTTTGTGCCAATACCATGCTGTTTTGATTACTGTAGCTTTGTAGTATTGTCTGAAGTTTGGGAGGATTATACCTCCAGCTTTGTTCTTTTCCCTCAGGATCGCTTTGGCAATTCTGTGTCTTTTATGGTTTCATATAAATTTTAGGATTATTTGTTCTAGTCCTGTGAAAAATACCATGGGTAATTTGATACGGATAACATTAAATCTGTAGATTTATTTGGGTAGTAGGGCCATTTTAACAACATTAATTGTTCCAATCCAATAGCATAAGATATTTCTTCCATTTCCCATTTTTAAGTAATCTTCAATTTCCTTTATCAAAGTTTTGCAGTTCTCAGCATATAAGTCTTTCACATCCTTGGTCAGGTTTATTCCTAAGTATTTTATTTTATTTTTTTGATGTGATTTTAAAAGGGATTTTCTTTCTACATTCCATTTCTGATATTTCATTGTTAATGCAAAGAAATGCAACAGATTTCTGTCTGTTAATCTTGTATCCTGCTACCTTGCTGAATTCATTTATCAGTTCTAGTAGCTATTGTGTGGAGTCTTTAGGGTTTTCTATATAGGGTACCATGCCATCTTCATGTAACAATTTTACCTCTTCCCTTCGAATTTGTATACTTGTATTTCTTTTTCTTCTCTGATTGCTGTGGCTAGGATTTCCAGTACTATGTTGAATAAAAGTGGTGAGAGTGGGCATCCTTGGCTTTTTCCAGATTTTAGCAGGAAGGCTTTCAGCTTTTCACTGCTGAGTATTATGTTGGCTGTGGGTTTGTCATAAATAGCTTTTACTATGTTGAAATATGTTCCCTCTATACCCACTTTGGTAAGTGCTTTTATCATGAATGAATGTTGAATTTTATCAAATGCTTTTCTGCATCTATTGTGATGATTATGTGTTTTTTGGCTTTTCTTTTTTTGATGCAATGTATCACATTGTTTGATTTGCTTATGGTGAACCATCCTTGTGACCCTGGGATCAGTCCAACTTTGTTGTGGTGTATGAACTGTTTTATGTGTTGCTGGATTCAGTTTGCTAATATTTTGTTGAGAATTTTTGTATCATATTAATCAAAGATATTGGCCTGTAATTTTCTTTTTTGGTAGTGTCTTTGTGCAGTTTTGGTATCAGGGTGATGGTGGCTTCATAGAATGACGTTGGGAGTGTTTCCTCTTCTTCTATCTTTTGGGAAAACTTCAGAAAGATTGGTATAAGTTCTTCCTTGTATGCTTGTTAGAATTCCTCAGTGAAGCCATCCGGTCCTGGAATTTGGTTTTCAGGGATTTTTTTTTTTAAACATCTTTATTGAAGTATAATTGCTTTACAATGGTGTGTTAGTTTCTGCTTTATAACAGAGTGAATCAGTTATACATATACATATGTTCCCATATCTCTTCCCTCTTGCATCACCCTCCCTCCCACCCTCCCCATCCCACCCCTCTAGGTGGTCACAAAGCACCAAGCTGATCTACCTGTGCTATGCGGCTGCTTCCCACTAGCTATCTATTTTACATTTGGAAGTATATATGTCGATGACACTCTCTCACCCTGTCACATCTCACCCCTCCCCCTCCCCATATCCTGAAGTCCATTCCCTAGTAGGTCTGTGTCTTTATTCCCGTCTTGCCACTAGGTTCTTCATGGCCTTTTTTTTCCCCCTTAGATTCCATATATATGTGTTAGCATACTGTATTTGTTTTTCGCTTTCTAACTTACTTCACTCTGTATGACAGACTCTAACTCCATCTACCTCATTACAAATGCCTCCATTTCATTTCTTTTTATAGCTGAGTAATATTCCATTGTATATATGTGCCACATCTTCTTTATCCATTCATCCAATGATGGACACTTAGGTTGCTTCCATGTCCTGGCTATTGTAAATAGAGCTGCAATGAACATTTTGGAACATGACTCTTTTTGAATTATGGTTTTCTCAGGGTATATGCCCAGTAGTGGGATTGCTGGGCCGCATGGTAGTTCTGTTTGTAGTTTTTTAAGGAACCTCCATACTGTTCTCCATAGTGGCTGTATCAATTTACATTCCCACCAACAGTGCAAGAGGGTTCGCTTTTCCCCACACCCTCTCCAGCATTGATTGTTTCTAGATTTTTTGATGATGGCCATTCTGACTGGTGTGAGATGATACCTCATTGTAGTTTTGATTTGCATTTCTCTAATGATTAAGGATGTTGAGCATTCTTTCATGTGCCTGTTGGCCATCTGTATATCTTCTTTGGAGAAATGTCTATTTAGGTCTTCTGCCCATTTTTGGATTAGGTTGTTTGTTTTTTTGTTATTGAGGTGCATGAGCTGCTTGTAAATCTTGGAGATTAATCTTTTATCAGTTGCTTCATTTGCAAATATTTTCTCCCATTCTGAGGGTTGTCTTTTGGTCTTGTTTATGGTTTCCTTTGCTGTGCAAAAGCTTTTAAGTTTCATTAGGTCCCATTTGTTTATTTGTGTTCTTATTTCCATTTCTCTAGGAGTTGGGTCAAAAAGAATCTTGCTGTGATTTACGTCATAGAGTGTTCTGCCTATGTTTTCCTCTAAGAGTTTGATATTGTCTGGCCTTAAACTGAGGTCTTTAATCCATTTTGAGTTTATTTTTGTGTATGGTGTCAGGGAGTGTTCTAATTGCATACATTTACATGTATCTGTCCAATTTTCCCAGCACCACTTATTGAAGAGGCTGTCTTTTCTCCACTGTATATGCTTGCCTCCTTTATCAAAGATAAGGTGACCATATGTGTGTGGGTTTATCTCTGGGTTTTCTATCCTGTTTCATTAATCTATATTTCTGTATTTGTGCCAGTACCAAACTGTCTTGATTACTGTAGCTTTGTAATATAGTCTGAATTCAGGGAGCCTGATTCCCCCAGCTCCATTTTTCATTCTCAAGATTGCTTTGGCTATTCAGGGTCTTTTGTGTTTCTATACAAATTGTGAAATTTTTTGTTCTAGTTCTGTGAAAAATGCCAGTGGTAGTTTCATAGGGATTGCATTGAATCTGTAGATTGCTTTGGGTAGTAGAGTCATCTAAACAATGTTGATTCTTCCAATCCAAGAACATGGTATATCTCTCCATCTATTTGTATCATCTTTAATTTCTTTCATCAGTGTCCTATAATTTTCTGCATACAGGTCTTTTGTCTCCTTAGGTAGGTTTATTCCTAGATATTTTACTCTTTTTGTTGCAGTGGTAATCGGGAGTGTTTTCTTAATTTCACTTTCAGATTTTTCATCATTACTGTATAGGAATGCAAGAGATTTCTGTGCATTAATTTTGTATCCTGCTACTTTATCAAATTCATTGATTAGCTCTAGTAGTTTTCTGGTAGCATCTTTAGGATTCTCTGTGTATAGTAACATGTCATCTGCAAACAGTGACAGCTTTACTTCTTTTTTCCGATTTGGATTCCTTTTATTTCTTTTTCTTCTCTGATTGCTGTGGCTAACACTTCCAAAACTGTGTTGAATAATAGTGGTGAGAGTGGGCAACCTTGTCTTGTTCCTGATCTTAGTGGAAATGGTTTCAGTTTTTCACCATTGAGGACAATGTTGGCTGTGGGTTTGTCATATATGGCCTTTATTATGTTGAGGAAAGTTCCCTCTATGCCTACTTTCTGCCGGGCTTTTATCATAAATGGGTGTTGAATTTTGTTGAAAGCTTTCTCTGCAGGTATTGAGATGACCACATGTTTTTTCTCCTTCAATTTGTTAATATGGTGTATCACGTTGATTGATGTGCCTATATTGAAGAATCCTTGCATTCCTGGGATAAACCCCACTTGGTCATAGTGTATGATCCTTTTAATATGCTGTTGGATTCTGTTTGCTAGTATTTTGTTGAGGATTTTTGCATCTATGTTCATCAGTGATATTGGCCTGTAGTTTTCTTTCTTTGCGACATCTTTCTCTGGTTTTGGTATCAGGGTGATGGTGGCCTCGTAGAATGAGTTGGGGAGTGTTCCTCCTTCTGCAATATTTTGGAAGAGTTTGAGAAGGATAGGTGTTAGCTCTTCTCTAAAAGTTTGATAGAATTCGCCTGTGAAGCCATGGGGTCCTGGGCTTTTGTTTGGTGGAAGATTTTTAATCACAGTTTCAATTTCAGTGCTTGTGCTTGGTCTGTTCATATTTTCTATTTCTTCCTGGTTCAGTCTCGGCAGGTTGTGCATTTCTAAGAATCTGTCCATTTCTTCCAGGTTGTCCCTTTTATTGGCATAGAGTTGCTTGTAGTAATCTCTCATGATCGTTTGTATTTCTGCAGTGTCAGTGGTTACTTCTCTTTTTTCATTTCTAATTCTATTGATTTGAGTCTTCTCCCTTTTTCTCTTGATGAGTCTGGCTAATGGTTTATCAATTTTGTTTATCTTCTCAAAGAACCAGCTTTTAGTTTCATTGATTTTTGCTATTGTTTCCTTCATTTCTTTTTCATTTATTTCTGATCTGATCTTTATGATTTCTTTCCTTCTGCTAGCTTTGGTTTTTTTTTGTTTTTCTTTCTATAATTGCTTCAGGTGCAAGGTTAGGTTGTTTATTCGAGATGTTTCCTGTTTCTTGAGGTAGGCCTGTATTGCTATAAACTTCCCTCTTAGCACTGCTTTTGCTGTTTCCCATAGGTTTTGGGTCATTGTGTCTCCATTGTCATTTGTTTCTAGGTATTTTTTGATTTCCCCTTTGATTTCTTCAGTGATCACTTCGTTATTAAGTAGTATATTGTGTAGCCTCCATGTGTTTGTATTTTTTACAGATCTTATCCTGTAATTGATATCTAGTCTCATAGCACTGTGGTCAGAAAAGATACTCGATACGATTTCAGTTTTCTTAAATTTACCACGGCTTGATTTGTGACCCAAGATACGATCTATCCTGGAGAATGTTCCATGAGCACTTGAGAAAAATGTGTATTCTGTTGTTTTTGAGTGGAATGTCCTATAAATATCAATTAAGTCCATCTTGTTTAATGTATCATTTAAAGCTTGTGTTTCCTTATTTATTTTCATTTTGGATGATCTGTCCATTGGTGAAAGTGGGGTGTTAAAGTCCCCTACTATGATTGTGTTGTTGTTGATTTCCCCTTTTATGGCTGTTAGTATTTGCTTATATATTGAGGTGCTCCTCTGTTGGGTGCATAAATATTTACAATTGTTATACCTTCCTCTTTGATCGATCCCTTGATCATTATATAGTGTCCTTCTTTGTCTCTTGTAATAGTCTTTATTTTAAAGTCTATTTTGTCTGATACGAGAATTGCTACTCCAGCTTTCTTTTGATTTCCATTTGCATGGAATATCTTTTTCCATCCCCTCACTTTCAGTCTGTATGTGTCCCAGGTCTGAAGTGGGTCTCATGTAGACAGCATATATATGGCTCTTGTTTTGTATCCATTCAGCCAGTCTGTGTCTTTTGGTGGGAGCATTTAATCCATTTACATTTAAGGTAATTATCGATATGTATGTTCCTACTCCTATTTTCTAAAATGTTTTCAGTTTGTTATTGTAGGTGTTTTCCTTCTCTTGTGTTTCTTGCCTAGAGAAGTTCCTTTAGCATTTGTTGTAAAGCTGGTTTGGTGGTGCTGAACTCTCTCAGCTTTTGCTTGTCTGTAAAGGTTTTAATTTCTCCATCAAATCGGAATGAGATCCTTGCTGGGTAGATAAATCTTGGTTGTAGGTTTTTCTCCTTCATCACTTTAAGTATATCCTGCCACCCCCTTCTGGCTTTCAGAGTTTCTGCTGAAAGATCAGCTGTTAACCTTATGGGGATTCCCTTATGTGTTATTTGTTGTTTTTCCCTCACTGCTTTTAATATGTTTTCTTTATATTTAATTTTTGAACATTTGATTAATATGTGTCTCTGCATGTTTCTCCTTGGATTTATCCTGTATGGGAATC
This sequence comes from Balaenoptera musculus, assembly GCF_009873245.2. Taxonomy (NCBI): domain Eukaryota; kingdom Metazoa; phylum Chordata; class Mammalia; order Artiodactyla; family Balaenopteridae; genus Balaenoptera; species Balaenoptera musculus. Next base: position 66,038,773 of record NC_045806.1, on the reverse strand, counting down.
TCTGTGCTTCCAGGACTTGATTAACTATTTCCTTTCCCATATTAGGGAAGTTTTCAACTATAATCTCTTCAAGTATTTTCTCAGTCCCTTTCTTTTTCTCTTCTTCTTCTGGGACCCCTATAATTCGAATGTTGGTGCGTTTAATGTTGTCCCAGAGGTCTCTGAGACTGTCCTCAGTTCTTTTCATTCTTTTTTCTTTATCCTGCTCTGCAGTAGTTATTTCCACCATTTTATCTTCCAGGTCACTTATCCTTTCTTCTGCCTCAGTTATTCTGCTATTGTTCCCTTGTAGAGTATTTTAAATTTCATTTATTGTGTTTTTCATCGTTGCTTGCTTCCTCTTTAGTTCTTCTACGTCCTTGTTAAATGTTTCTTGCATTTTGTCTATTCTATTTCCCAGATTTTGGATCATCCTTACTATCATTATTCTGAATTCTTTTTCCAGTAGACTACCTATTTCCTCTTCATTTGTTAGGTCTGGTGTGTTTTGACCCTGCTCCTTCACCTGCTGTTTGTTTTTCTGTCTTCTCATTTTGCTTATCTTACTGTGTTTGGCATCTCCTTTTCACAGGCTGCAGTTTCGAAGTTCCTGTTGTTTTTGGTATCTGTCCCCAGTGGCTAAGGTTGGTTCAGTGGGCTGTGTAGGCTTCCTTTTGGAGGGAACTAGTGTCTGTGTTCTGATGGATGAGGCTGGATCTTGTCTTTCTGGTGGGCACGTTCACATCTGGTGGTGTATTTTGGCGTGTCTGTGGCCTTATTATGATTTTAGGCAGCCTCTCTGCTAATGGATGGGGCTGTGTTCCTGTCTTGCTAGTTGTTTGGAATAGGGTGTCCAGCACTGTAGCTTGCTGGTCGTTGAGTGAAGCTGGGTCTTGATGTTGAGATGGAGCTCTCTGAGAGATTTTCGCCATTTGGTATTACATGGAGCTGGGAGGTCTCTTGTGGACCAGTGTCCTGAAGTTGGCTCTCCCACCTCAGAGGCACGGCCCTGATGCCTGGCTGGAGCACCAAGAGCCTTTCGTCCACATGGCTCAGAGTAAAAGGGATAAAAAATAGAAAGAAAGAAAGAAAGAGGATAAAATATAGTGAAGTAAAATAAAGCTATTATAAAGCAAAGCTATACAGAGCAATTCTCACCCAGAAGCATATACATATACACTCACAAAAAAAGGAAAAGGGGAAAAATGAATATATCCTGCTCCCAAAGTCCACCTCCTGAATTTGGGATGATTCGTTGTCTATTCAGGTATTCAACAGATGCAGGCACATGAAGTTGTTTGTGGAGTTTTAATCCGCTGCTTCTGAGGCTGCTGGGAGAGATTTCCCTTTCTCTTCTTTGTTCACACAGCTCCCGGGGTTCAGCTTTGGATTTGGATCCACCTCTGTGTGTAGGTCACTTGAGGGTGTCTGTTCCCCACCCAGACAGAACGGGGTTAAAGGAGCAGCTGCTTCGGGGGCTCTGGCTCACTCAGGCTGGGGGGAGGGAGGGATACGGATGTGCGGCGAGCCTGCGGCTGCAGAGGCCGGCGTGACGTTGCACCAGCCCGAGTCACGCCATGCGTTCTCCCGGGAAAATCGTCCCTGGATCACGGGAGCCTGGCAGTGGCGGGCTGCACAGGCTCCCGTGAGGGGTATGTGGATAGTGACCTGTGCTCGCACACAGGCTTTTTGGTGGTGGCAGCAGCAGCCTTAGCGTCTCATGCCCGTCTCTGGGGTCCGCACTGATCGCCACGGCTCGCGCACATCTCTGGAGTTCGTTTAGGCGGCGCTCTGAATCCCCTCTACTTGTGCGCCATGAAACAAAGAGGCAAGAAATAGTCTCTTGCCTCTTCGGCAGCTGCAGACTTTTTCCTGAACTCCCTCCCAGCCATCTGTTGTGCGTTAACCCCTTCAGGCTGTGTTCACGCCACCAACCCCAGTCCTCTTCCTGCGATCCGACCGAAGCCCGAGCCTCAGCTCCCAGCCCCTGCCCTCCCCGGCGGGTGAGCAGACAAGCCTCTCAGGCTGGTGAGTGCTGGTCGGCACCAATCCTCTGTGCTGGAATCTCTCTGCTTTTCCCTCTGTGACCCTGTGGCTGTGCTCTCCTCCATGGCTCCGAAGCATCCCCCCTCTGCCACCTGCAGTCTCTGCCTGCGAAGGGGCTTCCTAGTGCGTGGAAACCTTTCCTCCTTCACAACTCCCTCCCACTGGTGCAGGTCCTGTCCCTATTCTTTTGTCTCTGTTATTTCTTTTTTCTTTTGCCCTACCCAAGTACGTGGGGAGTTTCTTGCCTTTTGGGAGGTCTGACGTTTCCTGCCAGCATTCAGTTGGTGTTCTGTAGGAGCAGTTCCACGTGTAGATGTATTTCTAATGTATCTGTGGGAAGGAAGGTGATCTCTGCGTCTTACTCTTCCGCCATCTTCTTTTAGTTCCCCAGGCATTCCAGGGATATTTAAAATAGATTCTATTCCACTTCTAGTGATCAATCTGTTAAATAATTTGTTTCTTTTTGATTCAGTTTTGGTGGGCTGTATGTTTCTAGAAACTTGTCCATTTCTTTTAGGTTTTTCCAATTTGTTAGCATATAATTGTTCATAGTATTCTCTCTTTTTCTGTATTTCTATGGTATTGGTGACAATTTCTCCTCTTGCATTTCTTATTTTATTTGGGTTCTCTCTCTTTTCTTCTTGGTGAGCAAGACCAGAGGTTTATCAGTTTTCTTTACCTTTCAAAGATCCAACTTTTTTGTGTATTAATATTTTTTATTGTTTGCTTATTCTCTATTTTATTTACTTCCTCTCTGATCTTTATTATTTCCTTTCTTTTGCTGACTTTCTATTTTGTTTGTTCTTTTTTTTTTAATTCTTGTAGGTGGTAGGTTTTGTTGTTTATTTGAGATTTTTCTTGTTTTTCGAGGAAGGCCTCTATCACTATGAACTTCCCTCTATGAACTTCTTTTGCTGTGTCCCATAGATTTTGGAGAATTGTGGTTTCATTGTAATTTGTCTCAAGTCATTTTTAAATTTCCTCTTTGATTTCATCATTGATCCATTGGTCTTTTTAGGAGCATATTGTTTAGTCTCCATGTAATCTTTTTTTCTCATTTTTTTTTCTGTGGTTGATTTCTAGTTTCATGATATTGTGGGCAGAAAAGATGCTTGACATAATTTCTATCCTCTTAAATTCGTTGAGGCTTGTTTTGTGCCCTAGTGTGTGATCAACCTTATAGAATGTTCCATGTGCTATTGAAAAGAATGTATATTCTCTTTTTTATTTTTTATTTTTCTTTCTGATGTAGTGTCTTGAAAATATCAGTTAAGTCTGACTCTTCTATTTTATCATTTAGGATCTCTGTTGCCTTATTGATTTTCTGCTTAGAAGATCTGTCTATTGATGTGACTGGGGTGTTAAACTCTCCTACCATTATTGTGTTTCCATCAATTTCTCCCTTTATGTCTTGTTAGTATTTGTTTTACGTATTTGGTTGCTCTTATATTGGGTGCATATATATTAATGAATGTAATATCTTCTTCTTGTACTGTTCCTTTTATCATTATATAGTGTCCTCTTTATCTTTGTTTATGTTCTTTGTTTTAAAGTCTATTTTGTCTGATATAAGCATTGCTACTCCCATTTTCTTATCATTTCTGTTTGCATGAAATATCTTTTTCTATCCCTTCACTTTCAATCTATGTGTGTCCTTTGCCCTAAAATGGTCTCTTGTAGGCAGCATATTGTAGGCTCTTTTTTTTTTTTCAATCCAATCTGCCACTCAGTGTCTTTTGGCAGATTGTCTTTTCACAAAAAAAAAAAAAAAGAATTATTCTCTTCTTTTTGTTTTTTGTGAATCTATTTTATGTTCTCAATTTGTGGTTATCCTGTTTCCCAAGTATGTTAAACCCTTCTTAAATCTACTTGCTTTAGACTGGTAGTCATATGTGCTCAAACACATTCTAAAAAACATCTACATTTTCTTACTGTCCTCCCCCACAATTTATGATTCTGATGTCCTCTTTTGCATCTTCATATTTATCCTTTTGCTATTCATTGTGGTTAACATTGCTTTCACAAAAATATTTTGATGTTTTAAATCTGTGTACTGTTTTATTTAAGTGATTTATTTTCCAATTGTGATTTTCTCTTTCCTATAGATTCTTGCTTCTTTTCTATTTAGAGAAGACCTTTTGATAGTTCTTTTAGGATAGGTTTAGTATTGATGTATTATTTTAGTTTTGGCTTGTCTGAGAACTTCTTTATCTCTCCTTCTAGTCTAAATGATAATCTTGATGGGTAGAGTGTCCTAGGTTGCATATTTTTCCCTTTCAGAACTTTGAATATATCTTGCCACTCCCTTCTGGCCTGCAACATTTCTGAAGATAAATTAGCTGATAACCTTATGGGGGTTCCCTTTTAATTAACTCTTTGTTCTTCTCTTGTTACTTTTATAATCCTCTCTTTATCATTAACTTTTGCCATTTTAATTACAGTATGTCTTGGTGTAGATCTGTTTGGGTTTAACTTGTTTGGGACCCTCTGTGCTTCCTGTACCTAGATTTCTGTTTCCTTCTTTAGGTTTGGGATGTGTTCAGCCATAATTCCTTCAAATACATTTTTTATTCCCTTTTCTCTTTCTTCCTTCTGGGATCCCTCTTATGTGTAGATTGGCATGCTTTATATTATCCCCTAGCTTTCTTATATTTCTTTAATTTTTTTTTTTTTATTCTCCTTTCTTTCTGCTCTTCTGATTGGTTGATTTCCATTGTTCTATCTTCCAGGTCACTTATTAATTCTTCTGCATTATTCAATCTGCTGTTCATTACCTTTAGCTCAGCTTTCATCTCAGCAAATGAGTTTTCTAATTTTTCTTGCTTCCTCTTTATAGTTTCTAGTTCTTTTTTTACAGTAATCTGCACTTCTATTGATAGCCTTTCTTAATTCCTTCAGTATTTTCATTATCTCCTTTTTGAACTCAGTGTCTGTTAACCTAAATTTGTCTTTTCATTGCTTGTACTTTCAGGAGAATTCTTTTGATCTTTTAACTGAGAGTGGTTACTCTGTTTCTTCATTTTACTTATATTTTTCAGACTCTATGAGTTTAGGAGAAACAGTTATCTATTGTGGTCTTGAAGGGCTGTTTTTATGTGGAAACACCCCTGTGTAGCCTGCATGAGTCTAGTATTTTTGGTGTGAGGGCTGTTTTTAGTATGGATGTCTGACATGTCCTTCCTCAGTGTGTGCTGGCCATGATTCCCTTGTTAGGACTTGTGACTGGTGTTGTGATGACCAAAGCCTGCACTGTCTATTGAGCAGGACCTCCTATGTGTTCTATGGTTGTCACTACCCTGTCAGGGAGCGAGGTCTGCTCACTAGTTTTTGGAGTAGAAACCCCCCAATCCATTTATAAACTGCATGTGAGGTAGATGGGATTCAGCATTCCTGCTGAGAGAGGAGCCACTGAGTATTACTCTGCCAGAGGTTTCCACCTGACAGTGTGCTCTGTGGTGTCTCCTGTCACCCACTGCGTGGTCTCATACAGTACACTATTGCTTTCGCTGCCCTAGGTCCTGCCTCATATGTTATTTTATTATCATGATACAACCTGTCTCCTTTCCCTAAGCTTTGCAGTTAGTAGGATGAATAAATGATATTACCTTCACTCACAAATCACTGAATATCACTTGAAACATCTTGAACATCAACTAAACCAATAAAACACATATAGGAGGGTGAATTTTTTTTGAATATTTGTACTGCAACTTACAATATCAATTGTAAACCTCAATCATTTTTCAAGGAGGTAATTAAATTATAACTTTGACAAGTAATTTTCACTAGGGTCCTAACCAAACTGGAGATTTTGCATATAATTATGTGATCCTATGTACAGAATAAAAAATAAATAGAATGTAAACAGGTAGGAAAGATATTGGTTTCTGGTAAAGTGATTCAATCACTGATAAATAACTCACTGTGCTAAAGCATACCTAAAATTATCATGTATGTACTACTCTAACTTTTCTGTGAATTATATATTGGAAAATAACACATTAGAATCTGGTGATATGATGAATATAATAAATTGTGTCTTTATATATTTATTATTTGGTACAACTAAATCTACTAAAGTGGTATTAATTTATAACAATCTGAAACAAAAGCACTTTGGGATGGGTTCATATTTTAAGCCCTAGATAATTTTCCCCTTGATTGATGGCTGAATCCCCTAAATCACCATAAGAGCAGTACCATTTACTATGCAGAAAATGCAGATTGTTATTTTTTCATTCAATTTACTGCAATCTTTTGGTTTTAACATTAGTGAATCTTTATGCATTATTCACAAGGTCTGAATTAATATAAAGATTATTCTGGTGTTAATAGTTTGAGAATATTGCCTTTTGACTAGGTACTACTTCTTAATGATGTCATACTGAAAATAACATCAGTCCTTATAAGTGTGTGAATCAGAGCCAAAAAACATCTCAATGAAAACAAGATTCTTGAAACTTAATGAAGGTGGCCCAAATCCAAGACTTGATTCTTGGGTTATGGTGGGTGCTTTCTCAGACTTTCTGCTGATTATGCTTCTGCTATACTACAAAGAATTTTTGCATAATGGACATAAATCTCTCTACATGAGTCACCTGAGAGGCAAGAAAAATGGCTTCTGTCAAGAAGCTACACATAGAAATGCATTAAGCAATAGCTCTCATTAGAGAAAAGACAACATTTTAAAATAGGTTTGGGAAAATAAGAATAAAAATATAATTTTACACCATTCCAGGCCATCTTACTTTGTGTTTTTTAAAAGATAAAATAATTTTTATTTTGGGGGGTTTCAGAAGAAGATGATTTGGTATTTATCATAATTTTTAAGCTGATCTTCCAGAGGAATATTTAGAGGGCTTTTTCTCCTAGGCAGTCACTACCAAAATAGTATTCATCTGGGAATTCACAGCACCACTGTAACTTCCAATTAGCAAAACATACATTAAAAGCAGCTGTAAACCACTCTAGGAGGCCCTCTGATGGCTGTGATTAATGGCTATGCATCTACAGCTATTGCACATAGGTCTTAACAGAGCTATTTGTAAATTGTCAACATAAACTCATGCAACCTCAGGTTATCAATCAGAAAAGTATGCATTAGAGGTGGTTAATTACAGCCCCTCTTCTATGGCACCAGAATGAGTATAATATTTCTCAATGACTGAAAACTTCCAAAGATTAGTGATGAAGCTAATTTGAAAGAAAAATCTTACAGTGAATGTATACTTGTTTCTTTCTGCTTGCTAAGCTTCATAAAGAGAAACATGGGTTTTATTTAAGCATATAAAGCTCCTTCTCTTCCATTTTCAGTTGTCCTTCCTTTTTTATATATCTTCATAAATTATTTTGTTGCTATAGCAATACTTTTTTTGTGTTGTAGAACCAAATCTAGCAAGAATGTTATTTGTAGAACTCACACTCATCCCAGGCTATATTCTTACTAACTATAGTCTCAAAGGTGTCGGTCATGCAATTGTGGATCCAAATGTAAATATTTTGTGTGTCTTTTTTTCCCTTAAAATTGGCTACATTTTGTAACCCTTGGCTCGTTGACAGACTATTTAAGGCCTAAACAAAAACAACAGCCTTTTTATATGGTACAGTGTTTTTTATTTGCCAGTGCCTTTAAATCCATTCTTTCATGTGACCTCAGAACATCCCAGTGAAGTAGGCAGGGCAAGTATTGTAGTTTCACAACAAACGGTAATAGCATAATTAATAATATAGCAAGGCATATAATATTCTGATTATGATGGTCATTTACTATCTATATAATATTGCTTGTGTGGTATTTATTCATTTCAAGGATAGTTAAGAGCCTTGTTAAAGTCAGAATTGACTAGTTGAGGTTAAGGTCTTTTCCTCAGAAGTGAATCATAATTGTAATCAGTGTTGGTCAACAATTTCCATGAAATCTACAGTTTAGAGATATGTAAGAGAGACACTAGAAAAAAAGTTTTAATACCTGTGAGTGAATAAACTTCATTAATAATTCTTAAGATGCTCAAATTGCTTTTCCTAAAAGGTTCAACATAATTTAAAATTTTAAATTTTAAATGTTAAAAATGATCATTTAAGTTTAAGGTAAGTATCTTTAGACTTATGTAAACATTCGTCAAGGGACTTATCAAATGCTTCTAAAATACTATAGGATACAGAAAAGCAGTCTCAGTAAGTTAGAATAAGTAGAATAAATAGAAAAAATACATTTTTTACCTTTCACATAACAAATTAACCACAACAGGAAGTTCTATTGGTAGGATATTTGAGACAGATGCCAACTAGGTAAACAACTTTTACAGTATGGTACAACTGTCAAAATTAAATCCAACTGCAAATTTATATCATAATGAAAATTTAGTAAATGTGACAGATGAAAAATGGCATTATATAGTATCCAAGGGGTGGTGGTGTGCAGGGATTATTGTTGGGAGAGAGGTCAGGACAACAATGAAGTAAACAAAATTTATCTTGAGTTCTCCCCCAACCACTGACTCAAGTCTTTACTAGAAACCAAATGTGTTCCTGTTACATCAGGATGCCCTGAGTCCACTCAGCCCTTAAGAATGTATGACTCCATGAAGTGTTCTCTTCTCCAAACCCATCCTTTTTCTGGTTTTCCCACATAAAAACTTACCTGTATTATAGTTCATTCTTTCTGGAGCTTGTCAGACTGTGTGGTTAACTAAGCTGTTAACACATTTTCTTGGTAAAATATTTTCATTTACCCACAAATATTTTAGATAAGGAGTTCCCTAAAGGGGTGATTGTAATGATGAGGAGAAATTTAGGTTCAGGAGGATGTTTGCCCTGTGAATTCAACCATCTGGCCATTTGTCTGCTTTACTTCTGCCCTGTGTTGACCCTAATAATTCTGTGTTGGCTGAGATGGAAGAATCTTCACTGTGTTAATAGAGTCAGTCAAATAAAGAGCACCCTGATTTTGGCACCCATTTAGAAATGTGGTGCTGAACAATAAATGGAACATCTGAAACAGGGGTGTTTTCTAAAAAAAAAATCCCAGTTCTTTCTCGCCCAATAAGTTCCCTGTAGAGTCTAAAAAGTGGTTATCTAAATCCAGACCAATAATTCCAAATAACCACAATTTTTAAAAAATCACCATAGTTGAATATTCAGAGCATGTATAATAAATAAGGTGTGTATGATTTATATTATTTCTAAAATATTCTGAATTCTCTTGAAATTTGGTCTAGCTGAGGAAAGGATGTTTCCCAGCTGCTTTTCTCAATCCCTCCAAAACAAGGTACAACCTCAGGGAGCCTCTGAGATCTAACCTGATTTCCACTCTAGCAAATGTGTAGATGACTGAGCTCTTAATGAGTCAGGCAAAAGGTCTTTCTTATAATTGACACACAGAAGTATTTGTTAATGGATTCCTAGCTCCTGCCAAGTTCTCCTGTTAAGTTATTCATATGTAAAATAAATGTAAGTTTCAGGTAAAAGTAGTGAGAGATTGCTGGAAATGAAAAAAAAAAAAAGCCTCTCTAAATTCCCTTCAGCTCTCTACCCTGGGGCTCATGACTTAAGAACCACTAGTGCCCTCTTCCGGTCAGAAGAGAGACAAAGCTCATCCTATCTTGTTACAGGGGAGCCTTCAACAGAAAATAATCAAATATTTTTACTACTTCCCCTCAAAAAATAAATCTCATGTATAGGAACAATGACAGGAAACAGAATTATCATGAAATGAAAAGCAATACTATCTGATAAGCAGATACTACTAGTATCTGAAATTTCTAGACACATACAAATTATATATTTCTTTTCAAAGATTGCATAAGTATATTTTAGCATTGAAAAATTGTCCAAATAGAGATATTAAAAAATTATATGTATACTAAAGTGTTCATGTCATTTTTATGTGCTTATATGGATAATTTTTTGCAAGAAAAGGATATTATAAATTGTGCAAATCTGCTTTAAAGAAGTATCTTCATAACAGAGTTATTTTATTCCATGCACAGTACCTTTTTTGTATGTGCAGGTAAAATGCTGCAGTGCAAGAGAGAACTCTATAAGGGAATTGTGGATGTGTATAAAGGAGTCTGAAACACACACACATACACACACACACACAACAGCCAAATTTCTTATTATTCTTTTCATAGTTGTTTTGAAAGGCTACACACATATGCTGTGAAACTTTTGCAAATTTCACTTTGGAAATTACAGCCAGAGCCAAAAATGCATTAACATTACTTTCTGCTAACACTTTATATTTTACCTATGGCTGTATTACTCAGCTTGAGCTCCCATATGATTTAGCATGCTAAACTTTAAATCCAATTTAGCAGTTTCCAAAAATTCAAATTTGCTTTCCTAGGAGAAAGATTTATCAAAACTAAGGATATTCACAAGGACTTATTACCCACTCAAAAGATAATTTTAAAAGAGGACAAAGCTCCAAGTATGTCTAAAGCATTTCCTGAAACATGGAAGAAAGTGGAGGAGCCATCCACATTGACCCTTTTGAAAGGAATGGGAACTAGATGTCTGAATTTTTAAAAAATCATTCATGCTTCTTTTATGTCACAGCTAAGGAAATATATTGTTGAACCTCAAATTAGGGCCTGGGACTTAAACCAAAACAAGCATGGGTGGTTGACCTTGTATCTATAGTGATTCAAGCCATTATTAGGCACATTCCTGCCCCTTAACCACTGGTGTATAGGGATCCTCAGTATAACCTCCTGAAAGTGGAAGTCTAGGCTTCCCGCCTGGATTTGGCTCCAGTGAATAGGTTGGGGCCACACGATATTTTTTATCTGCCAATTGCTGGAATAGAGTGACTATTATCTAAAAATTTTCTTTTTGGCGAGGCTGCCACTTTCCTAATAATTTGGCTAAAGAAAACAGGCTTTTGTTGGGGCTTTTTTTTTTTTTTCTGCTCCTGTTGGTGTGTCCAGACTACTGGCTTCTTCAGCTCCAAATCTAGGCTACATGAAGCCAAAAAAAAAAAAAAAAAAAAAATCAAAGAACTCACTACCATGTGGTTTCCTCAAATCTTTAGACTCCTAGCAGATTTGCATTCTTTTGTTCACCATTTAGAGTCTTCTTATGTTTGTTTTATATATAATATCCAGGGTTTTTAGCTGCACCTATTGTGATAAATAAGGAAAAGTATGCATAGTCCATATTCTTGGAAGCATAGGGCATGTTACTTTTGAGACATCTAAGATATGCAGTTGGATGTGCTCAGTAAGTAGCTGGATATATGAATCAGAAGTTCAGGGAAAAGTCTGAACAGGAAGTATATCTACGAGGCATTAAGATATAAATGGTATTTAATGCCATGATCCTGGATGAGATTACTTAGGATGTGACTGTGAATAGAAAAGAGAAGATTTTCAAGGATATAAGCTAAAGCACTCCAATGCTTAGAAGTTGGAGAGATGAGGGATCCAGAAAAGGATTCTGAGCAGGAACAATCAGAAAAGTAAGAGGAAACTCAAGAGAGAGTAGTTTCCCAGAAGTCAGATGGAGATAATATTTCAGGAAGTAGAGTGATTAACTGTGCCCATTGATGTTGAAAGATCAAATAAAAAGAGGATTGAGAACGGACTCTGGGACACAGAAACATGGATGCTATTTAGTGGTCTCTTCATGCTGCCTTAGTTAATTTATTATTTTGTTTCTTTCATCAAATGTACATCTTAAGAACTACATTGTCTCAGAATTAGGAAAACATAAACGTCATGTCCATCAAATCATTAAACCAATTTATAGGATCCCTAATGATTATCTGTGGTATTTGCTTAAGCATTTTCAGTGGCAGTTAACTCACAACTGTGTAGTCATTTCCTTTTTGGAATAATTCTAATTGTTCCTTGTGTAGTATATGTATTTAATTTAATTCCTACCCGTTATTCACAGTTCTTCTTTTGCACTCAGACAGTATAAAGAAATTTTGCCAGGTGTTCAGAAGGTACTTCTGATATGTATATTTAAATATCTGATTTCTTTAACTCTCAACAGATCCAAGCCTTCACAAGGGTGACAACCTCAAGAATGGCTACCCTCCCACAAGAAGTTTCAGGTTCAGGAGGATCTTATTTTGCCCTTATCTCCCTACCCTATCCCCATGAATATACTCTCAAGTGCACATGATCACTGAGCATTGTTCTCCACTTCCACCTCCAGGCCACACTTCGGTCATTAGCTGTCTGTCACTCATCCTTTCTATGCTCTATCTATTACCAAGCAGTTGGAAGTCCCTGCTTTGATCCTATCATAAGCCTGATGTTTAAAACTTTGTGATTAATTTACCTGATTTGAAGCTCTTAACCCAAGCGTACAATTGGAACAATCCAGACATTTTCCAGGTATGCCTACCAGTTTCCCCTATAATTGATGTAGTCTCAAATACAATTCCATATCAACACCAGATCACCCTAACATGAGGTCATAAAATGTGTCCACCCCACTCTAAAATAATGTTGCTTCAAGCTCACTCTAAGGGGCAGGATTATGATTTCATTACAGTTACTAAGCCTTCCTGCCACCCATAGGTGAGACAATATTGCAGAAAGAAAAAAACGGGTACAGAGAGAGGGTCAAGACAAGTTGAGTAGATAAAAGTCACTGGCTGTTTGACTTCCCACACATCCAGAAAAACAAGGTCACTCCTACACCAGTAGGCAACAGTTCCTTTTATCATTTCTGTTCCAGCGTAATTAAAATGTCATAAACCAGTTGCATTGCTTTCTTAACTAGTCTCAGGTTAGAGGAACAGCCAATGCAATCTGAAGTGGTTCTATGCAGAGAAAAATCATGCTTGTATAGAATCAATTATTTGTTATTATCTACTGCCCATCTCCCATTATTAGCTACTAAAAGAACCTCTTTCATTTAAATAATTATGGAAATATATTTGACATATAACTGCGTAAAGTTAAGGTGTACAACACGTTAACTTGATACATTTATATATTGTGATATAATTACCATTGTAACAAGGTTTCACCTCTGTAGCATTTCTATCAGTTACATAATTATCCTTTCTTTTTAGTGATTGGGATAATTAAATTCTAGTCTCTTAGCAAGTTTGATGATTATAAAACAATACTGTTGTATATATTCACTATACTGTGCATTCTATTTCTAGAGCTTATTTAATACTCATTGTAAGTTTACACCCTTAAACAACGTCTGTCTTATCCTCCCACCCCTCATTCCCTGGTAACCACTATTACTCTCTGTTTTTATGACTTTGGCTTTTTAAGAATCTGCGTATAAGTAATATCATACAGTACACGTCTTTCTCTGTCTGCCCTATCTCATTTATCATAATGTGCTCAAGATCCAACCAAGTTGTCACAAATGGCAGGATGTCCTTCTTTCTCATAGCTGAATGATATTCATTATCTTCTTTATCCATTCATCTGTTGATGAGAACTTAGGTCGTTTCCATATCTTGGCTATTGTTAATAATGCTGCAATAAACATTTAAGTGCATGTAGCTCTTTGATATCCTATTTTAATTTCTTTAAGTATATACCCAGAAATGGAACTGTTGGAGAAAAATAACTCTTTCAACACCACACTCAATTATGTGTATGTTTGTCTTTTCTGCCTTCCTGGGGTGGGAAATGCTTTTCAGTCCATATTATTACTTCCTCAACTAGACTCCTTACAAGTCTTAGATTTAGTCACTTGACCGGTCAGCATTCATGTTGTACCCTCTTAACTAAGCCCAATTCCTAGAACTAGCAGTCACTCATCCTACCCTTACCCCATCTGTTGCTAAATAGTTGGTATTTGCAGCTTTGAACAAAGCAGGCAATACATGTTGGCTGCCTTATTTTTGGTTTACCCAGACAGTAAACCTCACAGCAGAAGCCCCTACCCAAAGGACATAACCTCAGCTCAGGAATGTGGTAGGCTGATTAATGACTACGAAAAGATGTCCTTGGAAACTGTGAAAATGTTACCTTACATGGTAAAAGGGATTTTGCAGATATGATTAAGGAACTTGAGATGGGAATACTATCCTGGATAATCTAGGTGGACCAAATGTACACAAGTGATCTCATAAGAGGGGGTGAGGAGTATCAGAATTATTAGTAGTAAATATGACAATAGAAGCAAGAGGTTGGAGTGATAAGAGGAAGGAATATTCCAACCATGGAATACAGAGAACTTCTAGACACCAGAAAAGTCAAGGAGCACAGATTTTCATCTAGAATATCCAGAAGAAATGCCACCCTGCTAATGTATTGATTTTAAGACTTCTAACATTCATAACTGTAAGATAATAAAATTGTGTAATTTTAAGACCTTAAGTTTGAGGGAATTTATTATAACAGTAATAGGAAACTAATACAAGAACATACACTCTGCAAATAGTGACAGTTTTACTTCTTCCTTTACAATTTGGCTTATTTCTTTCTCTTCTCTGATTGCTGTAGCTAGGACATCCAAAAATATGTTGAATAAATGTGGCAAGAGTGGGCATTCTTGCCTTGGTTCTGATTTTAGAGGAAATGCTTTTACCTTTTCACCATTGAGTATGATGTTAGCTGTGGATTTGTCATATATGGCCCTTATTATATTGAGGTATGCTCTCTCTATGCCTGCTTTCTGGAGAGTTTTTATCTTAAATAGATGTTGAATTTTATCAAAAGCTTTTGCTGCATCTCTAGATATGATCATATAATTTTTATACTTTAATTTGTTAGTGATGTATAACATTGATTAATTTGTGGATATTGAAAAATCCTTGCATCCCTGATACTATACATAGAAAATCCTAAAGACTCCACCAGAAGTCTGTTAGAGCTTATCATTTAATTTGATAAAGTTGAAGTATTCAAAATTAATATACAAAAATCCATTGTATTTCTATACACTAACAGCAAACTATAGAAAGGAAAATTAAGAAAATGACCCCATTTATGATTGCATCAAAAGAATAAAATACCTAGGAATAAACTGACTTAAGGAGGCAAAGAAACTTTATTTGGAAAACTACGACACTAATGAAAGAGACTGAAGATGACACAAACAGATGGAAAGATATGCCATATTGTTGGATTGGAAGAATCAATATTGTTAAAATGACCATACTACCCAAGGCAATCTACAGATTCAATGCAATCTCTATAAAAATACCAGTGGCATTTTTCACAGAACTAAAACAAATAATTAAAAAAATTGTGTGAAACACAAAAGACCCTGAATAGACAAAAGAATCTTGAGAATCAAGAACTGAGTTGGAGGAATCAGGCTCCCTGACATCAGGCTATATTACAAAGCTACAGTAATCAAAAGAGTATGGCACTGGCACAAAAACAGACACATAAATCAATGGAACAGGGTAGAGAACCCAGAAATAAACCCATGCACTTATGATAAATTAATCTATGACAAAGGAGGCAAGAAAAACAATTGATAAAAGACACTCTCTTCAATAAGTGGTGCTGGGAAAACTGTACAGCTACATGTAAAAGAATGAAGTTAGAACATTCTCTAACACCATATACAAAAATAAATTCAAAATGGATTAAACATCTAAATGTAAGACTGGATATTATAAAACTCCTAGAGGAAAATATAGGTAGAACACTCTGACATAAATCACAGCAATATTTCTTTAGACCCATTTCCTAAAGTAAAAGAAATAAAAGCAAAAGTCAACAAATGGGACCTAATTAAACTTAAAAGCTTTTTCACAGCAAAGGAAACCATCTACAAAATGAAAAAGAAAGCCTACTGAATGGGAGAAAATATTTGCAAATGATATGAGTGAAAAGGGATTAACATCCAACATATATAAACAGCTCATACAGCTCCACATTGAAAGAAGAAACAACCTGATTAAAAAATGAGTAGAAGAACTGAATAGACATTTTTCCAAAAAGGAAATGCAAATAGCCAACAGGCACATGAAAAGATGTTCAACATCACTAATCATCAAGGAAATGCAAATCAAAACCACAATGAGATTTTACCTCACACCTATCAGAATGGCTATCATCAAAAAGAACACAAATAAATATTGGCAAGGATATGGAGAAAAGGGAACCCTTGTAAACTGTTGGTGGGAACATAAATTGGTGCAGCCATTGTGAAAACAATATGGAGGTTTCTGAAAAAGCTAAAAATAGAATGACCATATGCCCCAGCAATTCCACTCCTTGGTATGTATCAAGAAAACACAAATACAATAATTAGAAAATATACATTCACCCCAATGTTTATAGTAGCAATATTTGCAATTGCCAAGATATGGAAGCCAAGTAAGTGTCCATCAACCAATGAATGGATAAAAAAAGTCATATATATATACATATATATATACATATATATATACATATACATATATATGTATATATATATATGTATATATACACACACATACACAAACACAGATACACACAATGGAATACTACTCAGCCATAAAAAAGAACGAAAATTTGCTATTTGCAACAACATAGATGGACTTGGAGGGTGTTATCCTAAGTGAAATAAGTCAGACAGAGAGATGCAAATACTGTATGATATCACTTGTATGTGGAATCTAAAAAAATACAACAAACTAGAGAATGTAACAAGAAAGAAGCAGCCTCACAGATATAGAGAGCAAACTAGTGGTTACCTGTGCTTGGGAAGGGGCAATATAGGCGGACAGGAGTTGGAGGTACAAACTATTCTATGTAAGATAAACTCAATAATGGATTGTACAACACTGGGAATATAGCCAATATTTTGTAATAACTGTAAATGGAGTGGAATCATTTAAAATTGTACAAAAATTAAAATTTAAAAAATAAATTAAAAAATAAGGTCTTCCCTTTAATTAATTTAAAAGAAGAACATGCACACTATTCACATCCCAGCCTTCCCAAAGTTTCAATATTATCTTCTTCCCCACATTTCTGCATTCCTACCTTCCAACCCCAAATTCATTTAAGGATAATTTAAGAAGTATTTTGGTAGTAAATTTGTATATCATCTATTTCTGTGCTTCAAATATAGTTATGAATGTGGATAGGGCTATGGTTATGACAAGTTACAGTTAGTTATGGGTCTTGTTAATGTTAGTTATGGCTATGGTTAGTTATACCTATGGTTGCTAATATTTAGTTATAGTGAATTGTGATTAGTTACAGTTATATTTACTGACTTTTTTACATTACTAGTTATAGATATGGTTAGTTATGGTTTTGGATATAAAACTAATAGCTACTAAGTAACTGCATTACTAGTTAGACTATTAACTAGTTATGTTTATTACTTATGAGTGCTAAAGAGTTCTAATAAAGATTTGTAACTACTGTCTAGCCTTTGGTAACACTCTTAACTACTAACTGGTTGTGGTTTCTGGGTGTTACTACTAACCATTTGTAATCACGAGTATGGGTACTAAGTAGTCATGACTACTAAGCCGTTATTGTTAACTATTAGTAAGTATAATACTAACAAGTTGTATTTGATGGCGGTGACTGTTAACTAGCTTTGGTAACTAGTTTATGACTGACAACTAGTCAGGATTATCAGGTTTTGATTCCTAACTAGTAAGTAGACTGTGCTGATAAATAGTCAAGATTGCTGGTTGTGACAAGTAAATAGTCATGATTATCAGGTTATTACTAGCAACTAGTCATGATTACTTATTATTGTTCATTATAATTTTTGTTAGTTGTAGTTATAGTCAATCATAGGTAAGTATGTGTACAGTTAGTTACACAGTTATAGAGTTAAGTGTTAGATTTATAGGTATTTGACATGGAATGCCATATAATCACAGAATTACCTTCACATTTTTCAAAGCTTTGATGATCCTTGCTTGGTGACCAACATTTCTTCACCATTTTTACCATTCAACTATTTTTTAAAAAATTTTTTCTTAGAGTATATTTGATCTACAGTGTTGTGTTAGTTTCAGGTGTACAGCAAAGTGAATCAGTTATACGTATACATATATCTACTCCTTTTTAGTTTCTTTTCTCATATATGCCATTACAGAGTATTCAGTAGAGTTCCCTATGCTACACAGTAGGTCCTTATTATTTATCTGTTTTATATATAACAGAGTGTATATGTCAATCCCAGTCTCCCAATTTATCCCTCTCCCCCCAATGCCTGGTAACCATAAGTTTGTTTCCTATAACTGTAATTCTATTTCCGTTTTGTAGGTAAGTTCATTTGTACCATTTTTGTTTTGTTTGTTTGTTTTTGTTTTTGTTTTTGGCAGGAAGATTCTTAACCACTGCACCACCAGGGAAGTCCCCATCCCAGGATAATATGAAACTGTGGTTTTTACACTAACTTTGGAAAACACTGGTGAAGAAGGATAATATTTCCAGTCAGAAATATATTCTCAAGGACATTTTAAATAGAGATTTTCTTTTTCTTCTTCATAAGTTTATATTTTCTCTTAGATAATTCTATCATTTCAAGATTTAACACTTACTTTTTTTTGATTTTTTGAATTTTATTTTATTTAGTTTTTATACAGCAGGTTCTTATTAGTTATCTATTTTATACATCTACTATTTTTTTTAGATTCCACATATAAGTGATATCATATGATATCTGTCTATCTGTGTCAGACTTAATGACAATCTCTAGGTCCACCCATGTTACTGCAAATGGCATTATTTCATTCTTTGTTATGGATGAGTAATATTCCATTGTATATATGTACCACATTTTCTTTATCCATTCCTATCTTGGTGGGCATTTAGGTTGCTTCCATGTCCTGGCTGCTGTAAAGAGTGCTGCAATAAATATTGTGGTGCATGCTTATTTTCGAATTATGTTTTTCTCCAGATATATGCCCAGGAGTGGGATTGCTGGATCATATGATAGCTCTATTTTTAGTTTTTTTAAGAAACGTCCATACTGTTATCAACAGTGGCTGTACCAGTTTACATTCCCACCAACTGTGTAGGAGGGTTCCCTTTTCTTCACACCCTCTCCAGCATTTATCATTTGTAAAATTTTTAATGATGGCCATTCTGACTGGTGTGAGGTGATACCTCTGTGTAGTTTTGATTTGCATTTCTCTAATAATTAGTGATGTGGAGAAAATTTTCATGTGCTTTTTGGCCATCAGTATGTCTTCTTTGGAGAAATGTCTATTTAGATCTTCTGCCCATTTCTTGATTGGGTTGTTTCATTTTTTGATATTGAGCTGCATGACCTGTTAGTATATTTTGGAGATTAATCCCTTGTCAACTGCTTCATTTGCAAATATTTTCTCCCATTTTGAGGGTTGTCTTTTTGTTTTGTTAATGGTGTCCTTTGCTGTGCAAAAGGTTTTAAGTTTAAATAGGTCCTTTTTGTTCTTGTTTTAGTTTTTATTACTTTAGGAGGTGGATTGAAAATGATCTTGCTGCAATTTATGTCAAAGAGTGTTCTACCATTATTTTCTTCTAAGACATTTACAGTATCTGGCCTCACATTTAGGTCTTTAATCCATTTTGAGCTTATTTTTTTGTGTATGGCATCAGAGAAAGTGTTCTACCATTCTTTTACATGTAGCTGTTCAATTTTCCCAACACCAATTATTGAAGACACTGTCTTTTCTCCAATGTATATTCTCCCTCCTTTGAAATAGATTAGGTGACCATAGGTGTGTGGGTTTATCTCTGGACTTTTAAGCCTGTCCCATTGATCTATATTTCTGTTTTTGTGCCAGTACCACACTGTTGTGATGAATGTAGCTTTGTAGTATAGTATAAAGACAGGGAGCCTGATTCCTCCAGATCCGATTTTCTTTCTCAACATTTCTTTGGCTGTTCAGGGTCTTTTATGTTTCCAAACAAATTGTAAAATGTTTTGCTATAATTCTGTGAGAAATGCCATTGGTAATTTGACAGGGATTGCACTGAATCTGTAGATTGATTTGGGTAGTATTGTCATTTTGATAATATTGATTCTTCCAATCCAAGAACACAGTATATCTTTCCATCAGTTTATGATGTTTTGATTTCTTTCATCAGTGTCTTATGTTTTCTGAGTACATGTTTTGCCTCTTAGGTAGGTTTATTTCTAGGTATTTTATTCTTTTTGATGAAATGTTAAATGGGTTTGTTTCCTTAATTTCTCTTTCTGATCTTTCATTGTTAGTGTATAGGAATGCACGAGATTTAATTTTGTATCCTGCAGCTTTACCAAATTCATTGATGAGCTCTAGCAGTTTTCTGGTAGCATCTTTAGGATTTTCTATGTATGGTATCATGTCATCTGCAAACAGTGACAGTTTTACTTCTTCTTTTCCAATGCGTATTCCTTTTATTTCTTTTTCTTCTCTGAATGCCTGGGCGAGGACTTCTAAAACTATTTTGAATAAAAGTGGTGAGAATGGGCATCCTTTTCTTGTTCCTGATCTTAGAGGAAATGCTTTCAAGTTTTCACCATTGAGAATGGTATTTTCTTTGAGTTTGTCATATATGGCATTTATCATGTTGAGGTAGGTTCTCTCCACACCCACACTCTGGAGAATTTTTATCATAAATGGGTGTTGAATTTTGTCAAAAGCTTTTTCTGCAACTAATGAGATGATCATATGGTTTTTGTTTTTCAGTTAGTTGATGTGGTGTATCACATTGATTGATTTGTGTATATTGAAGAAACCTTGCATCACTGGGATAAATCCCACTTGATCATGGTGTATGATGTGCTTAATGTGCTGTTGGATTTGGTTTGCTAGTATTTTGTTTAGGATTTTTGCGTGTAGGTTCATCAATGATATTGGCCTTTAATTTTCTTTTTTTTAATAATATCTTTGTCTGGTTTTTGTGTCAGGGTGATGGTGGCCTCATAGAATGAGCTTGGTAGTGTTCCTCCTCCTCCGATTTTTTGGAATAGTTTCATAAGGATAAGTGTTAACTCTTCTAAATATTTGGTAGAATTTGCCTGTAAATCTATGTGTTCCTGGACTTTCGTTTGTTGGGACTTTATTAATCACAGTTTCAATTTCATTTCTTGTGATTAGTCTGTTCATATTTTGTATTTCTTCCTGGTTATGTCTTGGAAGGTTGTACCCTTCTAAGAATATGTCCATTTCTTCTAGGTTGTCCATTTTATTGGCATATAGTTTCTTGTAGTTGTCTCTTAGGATCCTTTGTGTTTCTGTGGTGTTTGTTGTATCTTCTCCTTTTTCATTTCTAATATTATTGATTTGAGTCCTCTCCCTTTTTTTCTTGATGAGTCTGGATAAAGGTTTATCAGTTTTGTGTATCTTCTCAAAAAAAACAGCTTTTAGTTTCGTTGAACTTTGCTACTGTTTTCTTCATCTTTACTTCATTTATTTCTACCCTGATCTTTATGAATTCTTTCCTTCTACTAACTTTGGGTTTTGTTTGTTCTTCTTTCTGTAGTTGCTTTAGGTGTAAGGTTAGGCTGCTTATTTGAGATTTTTATTTATCCTGAGGTAGGATTGTATTGCTGTAAACTTCCCTCTTAGAATTGCTTTTGCTGTGTCCCACTGGTTTTGGATCATTGTGCTTTACTTGTCGTTTGTCTCAGGTACTTTTTTTTTTTGATTTCCTATTTGATTTCCCCAGTGATCCACTCGTTGTTTAGTAACATATTGTTCAGCCTCCACATGTTTGTGTTTTTTACAGTTTTTTTTTTATTCTTGTAGTTGCTTTCTAATCTCATAGTGTTGTGGTCAGAAAAGTTGATTGATATAATTTCAGTTTTCTTAAATTTACCAAGGCTCACATTGTGGCCCAGCATGTGACCAATCCTGGAGAATGTTCCATGCTCACCTGAGAATGTGTATTCTTCTGCTTTTGGATGCAGTGTTCTATAAATACCAATTAAGTCCCTCTGGTCTAATGTGTCATTTAAGCACTTTGATTCCTTATTGATTTTATCTCTGGATGATCTGTCCATTGATGAAAGTGAGGTGTTAATGTACCCCACTGTTTTTAGTTGCTGTTGATTTCTCCTTACATGACTGTTAGTATTTGACTTATAAATTGAGGTGCTTCTATGTTGGGTGCATATATTTTTACAATTGTTATATCTTCTTCTTGGATCAATCCCTTGATCAGTATGTAGTGTCCTTTGCCTCTTGTAACAGTCTCCATTTTAAAGTCTATTTTGTCTGATATGACTAATGCTATTCCAGCTTTCTTTTGATTTCCATTTGCATGGAATAGCTTTTTCCATTCCCTAACTTTCAGTCTGTATGTGTCTCTAGATCTGAAGTGGGTCTCTTGTAGACAGCATATATACGGGTCTTGTGTTTGTATCCATTCAGCCAGTCTATGTCTTTTGGTTGGAGTGTTTAATCCATTTACATTTAAAGTATTTACTGATATGTATGTTCTTACTGCCATTTAAAAAAAAATTTTTGGTAAGTCTATTTTCTTCCCTTATTCTTTTGTTCTTTTCTCTTGTGATTCGATGACTAACTTTAGTGCTGTGTTTGGATTCCTTTTTCTTTTTTGTGTGTCTATCTCTTGTTGATTTTTGGTTTTTGGTTATCATGAGGTTTTGATATAGCAGTCTACATATAAACAAGATTGTTTTAACTTGCTAGTCTCTTAATTTCAAGTGCATTTCCAACATCCTTCTTTGGTGCTCTCCTTTTCTCACCATTGTTAGTTTTGATATCATATTTTGTGCAGATGATTTCCTACCTTTACTGTACTTTTCCCTTTATGAGTGAGCTTTCCCATTTGTAATACTCTTTTTTCTAGTTATGGCCTTTTCTTTTTCACCTAAAGAAGTTCCTTTAGCATTTCTTGTATAGCTGGTCTGTTTGTGCTAAATTTTCTTAGCTTTTGCTTATCTGTAAAGTTTTTGATTTCTCTGTTGAATCTGAATCAGAGCCTTGTTGGGTAGAGTATTCTTGATTGTATGCTCTTCCCTTTTATTACTCTAAATATATCATGCCACTGTCTTCTGGCCTGCACAGGTTCTGCTGAGCAATCTGATGATGTTTATGGGAATTCCCTTGTACATTATTTGTTCTTTTTCCCTTGTTATTTTTAATATTTTTTCTTTGTCTTTAATTTTTGTCATTTTGAATACTATGTGTCTCGGCATGTTTCTCCTTGAGTTTATCCTTCCTGGGACTCTCTGAGCTTCCTGGACTTGGATGACTGTTTCCTTTCCCATTTTATGGACGTTTTCGGCTATTATTTCTTCAAATATTTTCTCAGGTCCTTTCTCTTTCTCTTCTCCTTCTGGAACCTCTATAAAGCAAACATTGATGTGTTTAATGTTGTCCCAGATGTCTCTTAGACTCTCCTCATTTATTTTCATTCTTATTTCTTTATTCTGGTCTGTGGCTATGATTTCCACAATTCAGTCTTCCAGCTCACTTTTCCATTCTTCTGCCTCATGCATTCTGCTATTTTTTCCTTCTAGTGTATTTTTCATTTCATTTATTATACTGTTCATCTTTGTTTTTTATTTAGATCTTCTAGCTCTTTGTTAAACATTTCTTGCATCCTCTTGATTTGTGCCTCCATTCTTTTTTCGAGATCTTGGATCATCTTTACTAACATTACTCTGAATTCTTTTTCAGGTAGATTGCTTACCTCCACTTCACTTAGTTGTTCTTCTGGGGTTTTATCTTGTTTCTTCCTCTGTGACATATTCCTCTGCCATCTCATTTTGTCTAACTTTCTGTGTTTGTGGTTTCTGTTCTGCATGCTATAGGGTTGTATTACTTCTAGCTTCTGCTGTCTGCCCCCTGGTGGATGAGGCTGTATAAGAGTCTCGTATAGGCTTCCTGGTGGGAGGGACTGGTTTCTGCCCACTGGTGGGTGGAGCTGGGACTTATCCTTCCTCCTTATGCCTTGACTCTTTCCTGTTATTTGTATCATTTCAATGATAGCCATTCTGACATATGTGAGGTGATATTTCAGTGTGGTTTTCATTTGCAGTTCCCTAATAATTAGTGATGTTGTGCTTCTTTTCATGTGTTTCTTGGCCACCTGTATATCTTAGTTGGAAAAATGTCTTTTCAGGTTTTCTGTCCATTTTCTAAATGGATTTTTTTTTGTATTGAGTCGAATGCACTGTTAATATATTTTAGATATTAACTCCTTATGGATCATGTCATTTGCAAATATTTTCTCCCATTCCGTAGGTTGTCTTTTTGTTTTGTTGATGGTTTCCTTTGCTGTGCAAAAGCTTTTACATTTAATTAGGTCCTATTTGTTTATTTTTGCTTTTATTTATTTCACCTTATGAGGCAAATCCAAAAAAATATTACTACAATTTATTTCAAAGAGAGTTCTGCCTATGTTCTCTTTGAGGAATTTTATGGTTTCTGGTCTTGAGAGTAGATCTTAAAAGTTCTCATCACAAGGAAAAAAATCTGTAACTATGAATTTTGGCATATGTCTTATTGTAATGATCATTTCACAGTATATACAAATATTCAATCATTTTGTACATCACAAACTAATATAAGGATGTATGCCAATTATACCTCAATAAAATTTTTAAAATATGTGTATAAATATGTTCCTGTGCACCTAAAAAATAATTTTTAAAATTAAACTGAAGCTGTTGAATAACTTGTGAAATAAAAATCCATAAGGAATTTTACTGAATATTTTGTGAATATTTACACTGAAAAATTACTAAATTTGAGATGAAAATTAAATAGAACACTTTATATATTTAAATAAGTTGCTATGAGAGATTATGTTAATTATTAGGACCAAGGATTTCTTGCATGTTTAGAGGTAATCAAAGAATCTACTTCTAATGAAAGTAATAAAGGTATTATTAATAGCAAAATTAGTGGGTATAGTAATGATGGAATGGCTAAGATTAAAATTTCTTACCTTGCATGTAGTGTGCTTCGTGACTTCCTAGATTTGCTTATTTGCCTATAACAACAAACATTTGTCATGGAAACTGTATCAATCAATGCCCCAGATTTTCATGATGATCAAATGAGGTTACATGTGAAATTATTTTTAGAATCTGAAAAGAAACAGCAGCAGGAGCCATTATTCTATTACCACAAAGTTTTCCATTGCTAAGAAAACAAAATGCTATGGTGTGTGGATTCCTTATTGAAAATACACCTACTTAAAATGCAGTAAGTTATGTAAGTAACACTTATTATTTAATATTAACTTCTGCTATTAAATTTCCTTATGTTTATCATATACACACAAGCATGCAGATACTCACAAATATATATTAAACATTTTAGCTTTTTATTGAGTAAATAAGTATTTGTTTGTACCATTGGGCAAGTTTTAAATATTAAAATAAAAAGTAATTGCATTTTATTACTACAGAGCTCTGGAAGGCAGAACGGTTTCCATATATTTATATAAGACTACTAGTTATGGAAATAGAACTATTAAAATATCATTATAATTTATTAAGGAAAGACATTTCAAAATATTAATATGATTTTATGTAAATGTTAAAAATCAATAATTTCTATAATAATGTTTCATTGTTCTAAAAGATCATTATAAATCTTCCATATTAAAACAATAATTACCTTTATAAAATGTATTAGTGATTAGTAAACTGTCAGAATGGGCTGCTTTGTAACAAATTTCAGACTATTTCATTTAATCCTCAAAATCACATATGAATATTATTCTCTTCTTGGACACTCAGCAGCTCGGAAGTGTATAAGAAACTCCTGTGATGTTAAAGAAAATAAGTCTGGAAGAATTCCTGAAAGTATCTGAAGGCAAAATCCTTAGAAATAAAACATATACTAGTTTTGACCACAGCATGGAACTTGTAAGAATGGGCATTGCTTAGGAAAACACATCTACACATAAATAAAATGCTACATTGGTTCATTCTTGTCTTGGCAAAAAGTTTTACTCATATAAGATTGATAGGAAGGAATATTAAATTATGAAATGGTGGTATAATGAGAAAAATGTCTCTTTCAAAAATGGGTGTACATCTAGAATTGACTAATAATAACACAATGGTTTATTTTTCTTAAAAAAATACACTCCCACTTATTAAGTCATGATGACTGATTAATAAAGCTCAAATTATTTGGAACAAGAAGTTGGGCAAATGTTGAAAAGCACCAGATTGTTTACAAAAGTAACATATTACATCAAAGATGCATATTTACTGGGAAATCACTATGCGCTTAGACACTGTGCATAAAAGAGAGAAAGATAAACCTGGTATAGTCCCTGAACAGTTAACTTAGTAGAAGAGATGAAACATGAGTACAAATTAGAGAATTATTGGACTTTGATATCTAGCATAGTGAGGATAGGATCTAGCAGATGGGATGTATCCCATCTGTCATGCAACTTTCAATGTAAGGTCAAGCATGTCAGTAACACTACTACTGTGAGGAAGCAGACAATATATATATATATATATATATATATATATATATATATATATATATATATATATATATATATATACACACACACACACACACACACACACATATATATATATAAAGATTGAGCCTTATGTTAATATAAATACATTTTTATCTGTTCTGGTCCTGAAATAATTTACAATCTGGATGTTGGCAGTTATCATACTTGAAGAATGTATATGTATAGTCTATCCATTACAGAAATTATGGTTTACTTCATCTTCAGTAATGCTTAGATTGCCGAGGCCATAACTATAGTATGTGTAGCTATTTCTCACTCAGGTATTCAGAGAATACTTTCTTCAACTCCTGAAAAGCTACAGCCATAGAAAACTCCCTGAAGCGAAGCAGCACAGAGATAATGATGTTTTATTACTGAGGTCTACCCTTTCTCCTGTCTTTCATGAAATTGTAGTGAGTCCCAAGCAAGGCTAATAAAACACTTTCAAACCCATAAGTCATGAGATTAACCAAACAACATTACAATAGGGTACAAAAATTAAATGCCAACAATCATGCTACAAATAATATTTTCTGGTTGTATACTACATTATAATCACTCTCCACTAACTCATCACAAGTCCTGATGACTGGGTGACAATACTTACACTTAAAATGCTTCCCTTTTCATACAATAGGTTTCTGACTAGCTAAAATATTCTTACTGCAACACAACCCGTATAGCATTTCTCCCCCAAACAATTGACATTTCCCCATAAACATTCACCTGAATAATTAAGCTTTACATTTTATTTACAATCAAACTTGCCTTCCTGTTACTCACTTCTTGTGTTAAGTCAGCTTAATTTTAACTCTAAGCACTAATTTCTCAGGCACTTAACCCAGCCACATTTTCTTTTTAAAAAAATTTTTATACAATTTTAAAGTTATTACAAAATAGTGGCTATATTTTCTTTGTCATACAATACATCCTTGAGCCTATCTTACACCCAACAGTTTCTACCTCCTACTCTCCCACCCCAATATTTCCCCTCCCCCCTCCCAACTGGTAATCACTTGTTTGTTCTCTATATCTGTGAGTCTGCTTCTTTTTTGTTATATTCACTAGTTTGTTGTATTTTTTTAGATTCTACACATAAGTGATATCATACAGTATTTGTCTTTCTCTGTCTGACTTATTTCACTTAGCATAATGCCCTACAAGTCCATCCATGTTGTGGCAAATGGCAAAAATTGTCTTTTTCATAGCTGAGTAGTATTCTGTTATATATATATATATATATATATATATATATATATATGCCACATATTCTTTATCCATTCATTTGTTGATGGGCGTTTATGTTGTTTCCATATATTTGCATTTGTAAATGATGCTGCTATGAACATTAGAGTGCATGTATCTTTTTGAATTGGTGTTTTTGTTTTTTACAGACATATATCAAGGAGTGGAATTGCTGGGTGATATGGTCATTCTATTTTTAGTTTTTTGAGAAACCTCCATAATGTTTTCCATAGTGTCTGCCACAATTTACATTTCCACCAACAGTGTGCTAGGGTTCCCTTTTCTCCACATCCTCACCAACATTTGTTACTTGTGTCCTTTTTGATGATAGCCATTCTGACAGGTGTGAGGTGCTACATAATTCTGGTTTTGACTTGCATTTCCCTGATTATTAATGATGTTGAGCATCTTTTCATGTGCCTATTTGTTATCAGCATTTCCTCTTTGGAAAAATGTCTATTCAGTTCTTCTGCCCATTTTTTTTAATTTGGGTTGTTTGTTTTTTGATGTTGAGTTGTATGAGCTGTTTATATATTTTCAATATTAACCCCTTATCTGTCATAGCATTTACAAATATTTTCTCCCATTCAGTATGTTATCTTGTATCTTTAATTTCTTTCATCAGTGACTTACAGTTAATAGTGATATGAACTTACCTCAGAAAACAAGAAAAATCTGAAATAAACATCATAACTTTACATCTAAAGGAAGTAGAGAAAGAATAACAAACAAAACCCAAGTTAGTAGAAGGAAACAAATCATACAGATTAGAGAAGAAATAAATGAAATAGAGACTAAAAAAATAGAAAAGATAAATGAAGCTAAAAGCTGATTCTTTGAAAATATACACAAAATTGATAAACCTTTATCCAGACTCATCAAGAAAAAAAGGTAGTGGGTCCAAATCAATAAAATCAGAAATGAAAAATAAATTTCAACAAATACTACAGAAATACAAAGGATCACAAGACTATTATGAACAATTATACACCAATAAAATGGAAAACCTAGAAGAAATGGACAAATTCTTAGAAAGGTACAATCTCCCAAGACTGAACCAGGAAGAAGTAGAAAACATGAACAGACCAATTAACAGTAATGAAATTGAATCAGTAACTAAAAACTCCCAACAAACAAAAGTCCAGGACCAGGTGGCTTCACAGTTGAATTCTACCAAACATTTAGACAACAGTTAACACCCATCCTGCTAAAACTATCCCCAAAAAATTTCAGAGGAAGGAACACTTCCAAACTCGTTCTATAAGGCCAGCATCACACTTATACCAAAATCAAGGATATCACAATAAAAGAAAATCACACGTCAATATCACTGATGAACCTAGATGCAAGAGTCCTCAACAAAACACTAGAAAATAATGCCATTTGCAACAACATGAATGGACCTAGAGATTATCATATTAAGTGAAGTAAGTCAGATGGAGAAAGACAAATATATGATAGCACCTATATATGGAATTAAAAAAATGATATATATGAACTTATTTTCAAAACAGAAATAGACTCAAAGACATAGAAAACAAAGTTATGGCTACCAAAGGGGATAGTGGGGTGGATAAACTAGGAGTTTGGGATCAATGTATATACACTAGTATATATAAAATAAACAACAAGGGCCTACTGTATATTACAGGGAACTATATTCATTATCTTGTAATAACCTATAATGGAAAAATATCTGAAATTATTTTTCAGAAATTGATGTTGAATTTTGTCAAATGTTTTTCTGTATCTATTGAGATGATCATATGCATTTTATCCTTTATTTTTTTAATGTGGTGTATCACATTGACAGATTTGTTGATGTTGAACCATTCTTGAATCCCTGAAATAATCCCCACTTGTTCATGGTGAAAAACCATTTTAGGGATTGTTTGAGTTGGTTCGATCTTTTGTTGAGGATTTTTGCATCCATGTTCATCAGGAATATTGGCCTGTAATTTTCTTCTCTTTTGGCAACCTTCTATGGTTTTAGTTTGGATTAATGTTGATCTCATGTAATGACTTTGAAAGTGTTCCTTCCTCTTATACTTTTTGGAAAATTTTGACATGGATTTTTAGTAATTTTTAATTTAAGTTTATGGTAGAATTCACCAGTGATGCCAATGGTTGTAGGCTTTTGTTTGGTGGAGGTTTTTGATTACTGATTCAATCTCCTTAGTAGTGATTGTTCTGTTCAGATTTTCTATTTCTTTATGATTCATTCTTGGTAGGTTGTATGTTTCTAGGAATTTATCCATTTCTTCTAAGTTGTTAAATGTTTAGGCATTTAATTTTTCATAGTAGTCTATTTTGATCCTGATATTTTGTTAATTGTTCCCAGCTGTTTTGTTAGTTCCCGTATTCCTTTCTTTTTCTCTTATTCACTTTTTTTTGTGTGATTTCATGACTTTCTGAAGTAGTATGGTTAGATTTAATTCACTTTATCATTTGCATACTTACTATAAGTTTTTGCTCTGTGGTCATCATAAAGTTTATATATAACAACTTATATTTAAAACAATCAGTTCAATTGATATCAACATACATTTTAGCACATTCTGAAGCTCTACATTTTTACTTTCCCCACAACGTTTTATATTTTTGGTGTCACATTTTACAACTTATCTTGTTTATCCCATATCAAATTATTATAGTAACAGTTATTTTTCTTGCTACTTTTGTCTTTTAATCTTCATACTAGCTGTCTGTGTGATTAATCCACAACCTTTCCAACAGATTATCCTACGTGTACTATATATTTACCCTTACCAATGAGATTTATTCTTTCATATGTTTTCCTATTACTAATTAGTGCTATTCTTTTCAATTTATAGAATTTCCTTTGACATTTTTTGTAAGGCTGGTTTAGTGGTGGTGTACTCCTTGCACTTTTGCTTGTCTGGAAAACTCTATCTCTCCTTCAATTCTGAATAAAAATTTTCAAATTAGAGTATTCTTGGTTGAAGTTTTTTTTTTTTTCTCTTAGTGCTTTGAATACAATGCATTTTTGGCCCTCAAAGTTTCTGCTGATTAGTCTTATGGGGATTCCTAGTATGTAAGAAGTTGTTTTTCTCTTGTTGGTTTAATATTCTCTCATTTTCTTTAACTTTTGACAGTTTCATTATAATGTGTCTTGGTGTGAGTCTCTTTGACTTTATCCTCTTAGGAACTGTTTGGGCTTCCTGGATCTGGTTGTCTGTTTTCTTCCAGAGATTAAGGATTTTTTCAGCCATTATTTCTCCAAATATTTTTTTCCATTTGTTTCTCTTGTCTTCTCTTGGTACCTCCTACAATGCAAATTTTGGTCTAGTTGATGTTGTTTCATAAGTCTCTTAAGCTTCCTTCACTTTTTTTTTTTGTGCTCTGATTGAGCCAGTTCCACTGTCCTTTCTTCAAGTTCACTGATCATTTCTTCTGCTTCATCTAAGCTGTTGTTGAACACCTCTCATGGATTTTTTAAAAAATTAAATTATTGTATTCTTCAGCTCTGCAACTTTTAAAATAAATTTATTTATTTATTTTTGCCTGCATTGGGTCTTCGTTGCTGCATGCTGGCTTTCTCTAGTTACCGTGAGCAGCCTTCTCATTGCGGTGGAGCACGGTGTCTAGGCATGCAGGCTTCAGTATTTGTGGCACTCAGGCTCAGTAGTTGTGGTGGACAGGCTTAGTTGCTCTGTGGCATGTGGGATCTTCCCAGACCAGGATTCGAACCTGTGTCCCCTGCATTGGCAGGTGGATTCTTAACCACTGTGCCACCAGGGAAGTCCTGAGTTCTGCAACTTTTATTTGGTACTTTTTAATATTCTTTATCTTTTTATTGATGTTCTTACTGTGTTCATCAATTCTATTCCCATCAATTCTATTCTTCATTTCATTAAGGACTTTTTCTGAGGTTTTATCTTGTCTTTTCAATTGGAATATATTACTCTGTTTGTTAATTTTCCTTTAATCTCTGTATTGGTTTCTATGCATTATTTAAAAGAGCCACCTTGCCCAGTCTTGAAGGAGTGGCCTCAGGCAGGACATGAACCTTATCTTTCAACCCTACTCTTGTTCTTGGTTGACTCTCAAATCTTTGTGATAGTTCAAGTAACTTATTTTATTTTTAGTGGTTCCCAGTTGTTGAAGATGCACCAACTCCTGTCAGTGTACCAAGGAGTAGATCTCAGTCAGCACCTAGATTTAAGCTAATTGGAAGCCAGATTCTCAGGCAGCAGCTTTTAAAGTATGCAAATAAATACAGTCCTGTGGGAGCACAAGTGTAAATTCATTTTCCACCAGAAATAGGAGATCTAGAAATGTCCATTGCATGGCAGTCACAAAAATCAGGGCACCAGGCAAGTTTACAAGTTCTTTTCCAGGAGATACTGGTGACCTGGAGCAAGGCAGAGGTAGAGCACAAAGGTGACATCCACTGGTGTCTGTCTTCAGAATGCACCTTAGCAGACCTCTAGATGTATGCCAAACCAGAAGCCTGCCCCTCAGGCCAAAGCTCCAAGATAATCAAATAAGCCTCTTTCACATTAAGACTGGTTGTGTATTTCAGTCTGTTGTCTACACAGTACCTTGGGGTTGGTAGACAGCAAATAACTGTCTCCATTTGTTTCAGTTCCATGCACCCAGCAATACAAGTCCTCATGGCCCCCAGAGCTAGGTGATCAAGGGGAATGCCCTGGGCAGCAGCTGCAAAAAACTGGTGGAGCAAACACGTGTGTAAATCCCTCTCCAGTAGATACTGGCTCTCTGGAGTGTGGCATAGGGAGAGCATGAAGATAGTACCTGACCTATGAGGTCTCTGGAGAGGATTAAAATGAGCCCTTACATGTGGGTTTAATTAGAAGCCTACTCTTTGGCTTCAAATATATCTGTAGAAGATAATGTAATAGAAGATAAGCTATAGAAGATAAGCTAATAAGCTTCTTTTGCAGAATGACTGGACATCTTGGTCTGTTGTCTCTTGTTGTACCCTTGAGGTGGTAGCCAGTTAAGAACTCTTTCTCCTTTGGTTACCGTTCTGTGGGACCTGCAGCATAAACCCGGATGGCTACCAGAGCCAGCTGGCCTAGAGGTGTCTCATGGGTGGCAACTACAATAATTGGGGCACCAGAGGAGGGCAAAACTTCTTTCTGGGAGATATCTGTGAGTCAGAGAAAAAGCACAAAGATGACATACTCTAGTCTCTGTTTCTTGAGAGTACTTTTGTAGGCCCATAGATATGTGCCAAACCAGAAGACTGACCCTCAGCCCAAAGCTCCTGGACAAATAGACACATTTCACAGAAAGACCAGGGTGTGTTTTAGTCTGCTGTCTGTGCAGTGCTTTGGGAATGGTAGCCTGCCTAGGACTATCTCTCTAACTGTTACAGTTGCCTGGGACCCAGAAATACAAGCATCCCTGGCTATCAGAATTATGCAATTAAGGGAAGTCCCCTGGGCAGCGGCCACAAAACTCTGGAACTAGATATAAAAAGCAGGGCACCAGCTATATGTAATATTTCCCCTCTGTGAGATACTGGCATTCTGAAGCATGACAGAGGGAAAGTGCAAAGATAGAGACCATACTCTGAGGTCTCTGGGAAGTATTACAGTAGTTCTTTAGATATGGGTTTAATTATAACTTGCCCTTCAAGCCACAGCTATAAAGAGAAGCAATTTGTCCTTTTTCACAGAAAAACTGGGCTCCTCAGTCTGTTGCATTTTTTTCTGTGCCCTCATGGTAGTAACTCCTTATGAGCTATTTTTCCACTGGTTACAGTCCTATGGGACACTCGATCATAAGTCCCACTAGCCACCAGAGCCAGGCAATCTAGAGGTGATCCCTGAGCAGCAGCTGCAAAAATCAGGGAGCCAGGGGAGAGTACAAGCTCCTTTTCAGGAGCAAAACAAAAGGATAGCACAAAGATGGCACCCACCAGCCTCCATCCCTGGAAAGTACCCCAGCAGACCCCTAGACATGTGTTATAATAGTTGCCTGCTCTACAGGCCACTTCTTTAAGATAAGAAAATAAATCTCTTTTACATAAAGCTTGGGAGTTTTTAATTGGCTGCCTCTGTGCTGGACCTGGGATGAGTAAGTCAGAGCCTGTGAGTCCTTTAAAATCCATTTCTCATTTTTCTATAACCTTGTGGGTCTTGTGGATGCAAGCCCCATCGGTTTTCAAAGCTATGTTTTGGGGACTTATGTCTAAGATGTAGATCTGAGAAGTTAGGGTGACTGGTGTAGGAATAAAAACTCTTTTCTCCTTAGGAGGAAGAACTGGGTTTTGAGTTTTCTTTTAACGGTGGGTCACTGTGCTGGGGATGGGGTTTATGGTGAGATTGTCTCAGCCTCTCTTCACTGTTAAAATGTAGGTGTTTTCTTTGTATGCCCAATGTGAAGGAGTTGCTTAGCTAGTTTTTAGGTTTTTTTAATAGGCAATTAATCCATATGTAGGCGTAGATTTGGTGAGTCCATGGGAAGATATGAGTTTAGGATCTCCCTATATCACCATCTTGAACGGGAACACATAAATGAGATTATTTTATTTCTTTTCCAGATATTTCACTGTTAGTATTTTAAAATGCAACTGCTTTCTGAATATTAATTTTATATCTTGCAGCTTTACGAAATTTGATTATTTCCGACCGTTTTTGGTTGAGTCTTTAGGATTTTCTACATATAAGATCATACCATTTGCAATAAAGACAAACTTACTTCTTCCTTTATGATTCGGATGTATTTTATTTCTTTATCTTGTCTTTTTATTCTAGCTAGGATTTCCACAACAAACCTCATACTCAACAGTGAAATATTGAAAGATTTTTTTCTTTTTTAAGATCAGGAAAAAGACAAGAATGCTGACTCTCACTACTCTTATTCAGCATAGTACTGGAAGTCCTAGCTAGAGCAATCAGGCGTACTATACCTTTTATATACAATGTCTCATTTTATCCTCACAACCTATTTAGTTATGAGGTATATTAGCTCCATTTTACAGATTAAGAAACCAAAGTAAAAATAAAATAGTTAATTTTGAGTTGGTTATCAGGGAAGGATTCTTTGAGGAAATGAAATTTGGTGAGCCAGCCACAAGAAGAAAAAAAAAAAAAAAAGAGCATTCAAGGCATAGGATGCAACAAATTCAAAAGTTTTGATGTGAGAATAAACTTGGCATATTCAAGGAACTTCAAAAGTTGCAGTAAAGCTGTATCTTAAAGGGTGCATAGTCATAGAATAAATAAGAGAAATATAAAGAAGCTAGGTTATACAGGGCCTTGTGGTTATGAGAAAGAGCTGTTCACAAACTGATTGTTTGCTTCTTAGTCTACTTTATTTGTTCATATGTCTGACTGCTCTACTAGGATGTGTGTTCAAGGGCAAGACTCATGTCTAACTCATCTTTGTATCCCTAACACTTAAAACTGGCATTTGGTAGGCACCCAATAAATATATACTGAATTAAACAAACCATAAAAAATATTTTGAAGAAGTAACTTGTCAATGAGTCATATTGTGTTAATTAAATCATTTAAAGATTAGTTTCTTTTTTTATTGGGGTATCGTTGTTTTACAATGTTGTGTTAGTTTCTACTGTACAGAAAAGTGGAGGTCCCTGTGCTATACAGCAGGTTCTTATTAGTTATCTATTTTATACATATTAGTGTATATATGTCAATCCCAATCTCCCAATTCATCCCACCCCTCACCAAAATTAGTGTCTTACTTAACCATCATAATAAGCCTAAGAAGCATAGGAGGGTTCTGAAAAATGTGTTTTTCTAAAATTATCACTAACATATTTTGGGCAAATATCTTATGCAAGTCCATTCCACGTGTCCCTTCTATCCCTTTATTGTAATGGTACGTGCAGGGGGCCACAACACTGAATCATGCAGATATATGGGGAACACACTTGGATCCTGTTTCACATTTTAAAGATCAGCAGTTGTACTACACCTCAATGAAATTGCAAGGTGGGGGTTTGTCCTGATAGCATTCAGCTTTGCTCTGCATTATCCATCTTACCCTCTGACTTTGAAGGTGCTCATCAATGGCCGCATTCTCAGAAAGCTGTGAACAAATCTTAGCTAACAGGCTAGTACATTAGAGTTAAATTTTTTTTCTTTTTTTAATTTTTATTTTATATTGAAATATAGTTGATTTAAATGTTGTGTTAGTATCAGGTGTACAGCAAAGCAATTCAGTTATACATACACATGTATCTACTCTTTTTCAAATTCTTTTCCCATTTAGGTTATTAGAAAATATTGAGCAGAGTTCCCTGTGCTATATACTAGGTCCTTGTTGGTTATCTACTTTAAATATAGGAGTGTTTATATGTCAATCCCAGACTCCCAATTTATCCCTCCCCCAATTTTCCCCTTTGGTAACCATAAGTTTGTTTTCTAAGTCTGTGAGTCTGTTTCTGTTTTGTAAATAACTTCATTTGTATCATTTTTTTTAGATTGTGCACATAAGTGATATCATATGATATTTGTCTTTGTCTGACTTACTTCACTTAGTATGATAATCGCTAGGTCCATCCATGTTGATGCAAATGGCATTATTTCATTCTTATAATGACTGAGTAATATTCCGTTGTATATATGTGCCACATCTTCTTTATCCATTTTCCTGTCGATGGACATTTAGGTTGCTTTTACGTCTTGGATATTGTAAACAGCATTGCAGTGAACATTAGGGTGCATGTATCCTTTCAAACCATGGTTTTCTCTGTGTATATGCCCAGGAGTGGGATTGCTGGATCATATGGTAGCTCTATTTTTAGTTTTTTAAGAAACGTCCATACTGTTCTTTATAGTGGTTGTACCAATTTATATTGCCACCAACAGTGTAGGAAGGTTCTCTTTTCTCCACACCCTCCAGCATTTATTGTTTATAGACATTTTGATAATGGCTATTCTGACAGGTGTGAGATGATATCTTATTGCAGTTTTGATTTACATTTCTCTAATAATTAGTAATGTGGAGCATTTTTTTCATGTGCCTCTTGGCCATCTGTATGTCTTCTGTGAAGAAATGTCTATTTAGGTCTTCTGCCCATTTTTTGATTGGTTTGTTTGTTTCCTTGATATTCAGCTGCATGAGCTATTTGTAAATTTTAGAGATTAATATTTGTCGGTCACATTGTTTGCAAATATTTTCTCCCATTCTGTGGGTTGTCTTTTTGCCTTGTTTATGGTTTCCTTTGCTGTGCAAAAGCTTTTGAGTCTAATTAGGTTACATTTGTTTATTTTGTTTTTATTTCCA
The DNA here is from genome assembly GCF_009873245.2 of Balaenoptera musculus. Classification (NCBI taxonomy): domain Eukaryota; kingdom Metazoa; phylum Chordata; class Mammalia; order Artiodactyla; family Balaenopteridae; genus Balaenoptera; species Balaenoptera musculus. Next base: position 66,001,916 of record NC_045806.1, on the reverse strand, counting down.
TTACTTTAGGAGATGGATCAAAAAAGATATTGCTGCAATTTATGTCAAAGAGTGTACTGCCTATGTTTTCCTCTAAGAATTTTATAGTATCCGGTCTTACATTTAGATCTTTAATCCATTTTGAGTTTATTTTTGTGTATGGTATTATATAATGATCTAAATTCATTTTTTTACATGTAGCTATGCAGTATTCCCAGCACCATTTGCTGAAAAAACTGTCTTTTATCCATTGTATAGTTTTGCCTCCTTTGTCATAGATTAATTGACCATAGGTGTGTGGGCTTATTTCTGGGCTGTGTATCCTGTTCCATTGATCTATATTTCTGTTTTTGTGCCAGTACCATCCTTTTTGCATGACTGTAGCTTTGTAGTATAGTCTGAAGTCAGGAAGCCTGATTCCTCAAGTTCTGTTTTTCTTTCTCAAATTGCTTTGGCTATTTGGGGTCTTTTGTGTCTCCATACAAATTAAAAAATTTTGTTCTACTTCTGTGAAAAACACCATTGGTAATTTGATACGGATCACATTGACTCTATTGGCTGCTATAGATAGTATAATCATTTAGACAATATTGATTCTTCTAATCCAAGAATGTGGTATATCTTTCCATCTCTTTATGTGATCATTTATTTCTTTCATGAGCATCTTATAGTTTTCCGAGTACAGGTCTTTTGCCTCTGTAGGTAGGTTTATTACTAGGTAGTTTATTATTTTTCATGTAATGGTACATGGGATTGTTTCTTTAATTTATCTTTCTGATCTTTCATTGTTAGTGTATATAAATGCAACAGATTTCTGTGTATTAATTTTGTATCCCTCAAGTTTACTGAATTCTTAGATGAGTTCTAGTTGTTTTGTGGTAACATTTTTAGGATTCTCAATCTATACTATCATGTCATCTTCAGTGACAGTTTTACTTCTTGTCCAAATTGGATTCTTTTTAGTTCTTTTTCTTCTCTGATTGCTGTGGCTAGGACTTCCAAAACTATGTTGAATAAAAGTGGCAAGAGTGGACATCCTTGTCTTCTTCCTGATTTTAGAGTAAATGATTTCATCTTTTCACCATTGAGTATGATGTTTGCTGTAGGTTTGTCATATATGCTCTTTATTATGTTCAGTTATGTTCCTTCCATGCCCACCTTCTGGAGAGTTTTTATCACAAATGGTGTTGAATTTTGTCAAAAGCATCTTCTGCCTCTATTGAGATGATCATATGTTTTTTGTTTGTTTGTTTTAATTATTTCACATCTTTATTGGAGTATAATTGCTTTGCAATGTTGTGTTAGTTTCTGCTGTATAACAAAGTGAATCATCTATATGTATACATATATCCCCTCCCTCTTGCATCTCTCTCCCACCCTCCCTATCTCACACCTTTAGGTGGTCAAAAAGCACCAAGCTGGGGAGGGGGAAGGGTAAGCTGGGATGAAGAGAGAGAGTAACATTGATATATATACACTATCAAATGTAAAATAGATAGCTAGTGGGAAGCAGCTGCATAGCACAGGGAGATCATATTATTTTGATTCTTCAATTTGTTGATATGGTGTATCACACTGATTGATTTACGGATATTGAAAAATCCTTGCATCCTTAGGATAAATCATAAACATTGTGGTTTATGATCCTTTTAATGTATTTTTGGATTCGGATTGCTCGTATTTTGTTGAGGTTTTTTTGTCTATGTTCATCAGGGATACTGACCTGTAATCTTTTTTTTTTTTTTTTTGTGGTATCTTTGTCTGGTTTTGGTACAGCATGATGGTGGCCTCATAGAATGAGTTTGGGAGTGTTCTTTCCTCTGAGAGTTTTTGGAATAGTTTCCGAAATATAAGTGTTAACTCTTTTCTAAATGTTTGATAGAAATAGCCAGTGAAGCCATCTGGTCCTAGACTTTTGTTTGTTGGGAGCTTTTAAATCACAGTTTCAATTTCAGTACTTGTGATTGGTCTCTTTTTATTTTCTATTTCTTCCTGGTTCAGTCTGGGGAAATTGTATCTTTCTAAGAAGTTGTCCATTTCTTCTAGGATTTCCATTTTATTGGCATATAGTTGCTTGCAGTATGTAGTGTCTCTTGTGATCCTTTTTATTTCTGTGGTGTCCGTTATAACTTCTCCTTTTTCATTTCTAATTTCATTGATTTGAGCCCTCTCCCTGTTTTTCTTGATGAGCCTGGTTATAGGTTTATCAATTTTGTTTATCTTTTTAAAGGACCACCTTTTAGTTTCCTTGATCTTTTATATTGTTTTCTTTGTCTCTACTTCATCTATTTCTTGTCTGATTTTTATGATTTCTTTCTTTTTACCAACTTTGGGTTTTATTTGTTTTTCTTTCTCTAGTTGATTTAGGTGTAAGGTTAGGTTGTTTCTTTGTGATTTTCTTTGTTTCCTGATGTAAGATTGTAGTACTTTGTGATTTCCTCTTTTATTTTTTCAGTGATCCATTGGCGTTTAGTAGCATATTGTTTAGCCTCCATGTGTTTGTGTTTTTCCAGTTGATTTTCTTGTAGTTGATTTCCAATCTCATAGCTTTGTGGTCAGAAAAGATGCTTGATATGATTTCAATTTTCTAAAATTGACTGAGTCGTACTTAATTTGTGGCCCAGCATGTGACCAATCCTGGAGAATTTTCTATGTGCACTTGAAAAGAATGTGTATTCCGCTGCTTTTTGATGGAATGTTCTATAAATATCAATTAAGTCCCTCTGGCCTAATGTGTCATTTAAGGCCTGTGTTTCCTTATTGATTTTCTGCCTGGAGGATCTCTCCATTGATGAATATGGGGTGATAAAGTCCCTCACTATTATTTTATTACTGTCAATTTCTCCGTTTATGGCTGTTAGTATTTGCCTCATGTATTAGGTGCTCCTATGTTGGGTGCCTATATATTTACAATTGTTATATCTTCTTCTTGGATTGATCCCTTGATCTTTATACAGTGTCCTTCTTTGTCTCTTGTAATAGTCTTTATTTTAAAGTTTATTTTGTCTGATATGAGTAGTGCTGCTCCAGCTTTCTTTTGATTTCCATTTGCATGGAATACCTTTCTCCATCCCCTAACTTTCAGTCTGTATGTGTCCCTAGATCTGAAGTGGGTTTCTTGTAAACTGCATACATACAGGTTTTGTGTTTGTATCCATTCAGCCAGTCTATGTCTTTTGGTTGGATCATTTAATCTATTTACATTTAAGGTAATTATTGATATGTATGTTCTTATTGCCATTTTGTTAATTTTTTTGGAGGTCTGTTTTCTTCCCTTCCTCTCTTGTTCTCTTCCCTTGCGATCTGATGACTAACTTTAGTGCTGTGTTTGGATTACTTGTCCTTTTTTTTTGTTTTTTGTATATCTTGTAGAATTTAGGTTTGCAGTTACCATGAGATTTTTATATAGCAGTCTATATATAAACAAGATTGTTTTAACTTGCTGCTCTCTTAATTTCAAATGCATTTCCAATGACCCATCACTCCCATTACTGGACATGTATCCTGAGAAAACCATAATTCAAAAAGATACATGTAACACAATATTCATTGCAGCACTATTTACAACAGCCAGGACATGGAAGCAACCTAAATGTCCATCAACAGATGAATGGATAAAGAGGATGTGGCACATATATACAATGGAATATTACCTTGCCATAAAAAGGAATGAAATTGAGTTATTTGTAATGAGTTGGATGGACCTAGAGTCTGTCATACAGAGTGAAGTAAGTCAGAATCAGAAAAACAAATACCATACGCTAATGCACATATATGGAATCCAAAAAAAAAAAAAACGGTACTGATGAATGTAGTGGCAGGGCAGGAATAAAAACACAGATGTAGAGAATGGACTTGAGGACACAGGGGGAAGGAGAAGGTGGGACGAATTGAGAGAGTAGCATTGACATATATTCACTACCAAATGTATAAATGGGAAGCTGCTGCATAGCACAGGGAGATCAGCCCAATGCTTTGTGACGACCTAGAGGAGTGGGATAGGGAGGGTGGGAGGGAGTCTCAGGAGGTAGGGGATATGGGGATATATGTATACATATAGCTGATTTACTTTGTTGTACAGCAGAAACTAACACACCATTGTTAAGCAATTATACTCCAATAAAGATATAAAAAATGTGTTTCCAATATCTTGCTTTTGTACTCTCCTCTTCCCATGATTGCTAGTTTTGATATCATATTGGTGTGCAGATGATTTCCTACCTTTATTGTATGTTTACCTTTACCAGTGAGCTTTCCCATTCATAATATTCTTGTCTCTAGTTGTGGCCTTTTCATTTCTGCCTAGAGAAGTTCCTTTAGCATTTGTTGCATAGCTGGTCTGGTGGTGCTGAATTCTCTTAGCTTTTGCTCCTGTGTAAAGCATTTCATTTCTCCATGGAATCTGAATGACAGTCTTGCTGCGTGGAGTAATCTTGGTTGTAGGTTCCTCCCTTTTATCACTCTAAGTATATTGTGCAAATACTTTCTGGTCTTTGGAGTTTCTGCTGAAAAATCAGCTGATAAACTTACGGGGGTTCCCTTGCATGTTATTTGTTGCTTTTCCCTTGATGCTTTTAATATTTTTTCTTTGTCTTTAATTTTTGTCAATTTGAATACTATGTGTCTCAGCATGTTCTTCCTTGGGTTTATCCTGCCTGAGACTCTGTGTTTCCTGGACTTGAATGACTTTCCTTTCCCATGTTAGGGACATGTTTGCTATTATCTCTTCAAATATTTTCTCAGTCCCTTTCTCTTTCTCTTGTCTTTCTGTCACCCCTATAATGTGAATGTTGATGTGCTTAATGTTGTCCCATATGTCTCTCAGACTGTCCTCATTTCTTTTCATTCTTTTTTTTTTTATTCTTTTTTTTTGCAACAGTGATTTCCACCATTCTGTAGTCCAGGTCACTTTTCCGTTCTTCTGTCTCATGTATTCTGCTATTGTTTCCTTCTAGTGTATTTTTCATTTTGGTTATTGTATTGTTCAAATGTTTGTTTTTTCTGTATACCTTCTAGCTCTTTCTTAAATATGCCTTTTATCATCTCAATCTGTGCCTCCATTCTTTTTCTGAGATATTGGATCATCTTTCTATCATTACCTTGGATTGTTTTTTGAATAGATTGCTTATCTCCACTTCCCTTTGTTCTTCTGGGGTTTTATCTTTTTCCTTCATCTAGGAAGTATTTTTCTGCCATCTCATTTTTTCTAACTTTCTGTGATTGTGGTTTCTGTTCCACAGGCTGCAGGGGTGTAGGTCTTCATGCTTCTGCTGTCTGCCCCCTGGTTGATGAGGCTGGTCTACAGGGCTTGTGCAGGCTTCCTGGTAGGAGGGACTGGTTTCTGCCCACTGGCAAGAGGAGCTGTGTCTTGTCTCTCTGTTGGGCAAGGTCGTGTGAATTGGTGTGTTTAGAAGGCAGCCATAGGCTCAGGAAGACTTTGTTCAGCCTGTCTGCTGATGGTTGGGGCTGTGTTCTCACCCTGTTGGTTGTTTGGCCTGAGGCATTCCAGCACTGGAGCCTACAGGCTGTTGGGTGGGGACAGGTCTTGGTGAGAAAATGGCTGCCTCCAAGAGGGCTCACACCAATGAGTACTCCCCAGAACTATCTCCACCATTTTCTTTGTTCCTGGAGTGAGCCACAGCTGCCCCCTGCCTCTGAAGGAGACCCTCCAATATCAGCAGGTAGGTCTGGCCCAGGCTCTCACGAGGTCACTGCTTTTTCACCTGGGTCCTGGTGTGCATGAGACTTTGTGTGCACCCTTCAAGGGTGGAGTTTTTGGTTCCCACAGTCTTGTGAAATTCCCACCCCTCTCTGACCTTCAAAGCCAGATGTTCTGGTGCTCCTTATCCCAGTGCCAGACCCCTGGTCTGGGGATTCTCACGTGAGGCTCAGAACTTTCACTCCTGTGGGAAAACCTCTGTTATAAAACCATTTTCCACTTTTTGGGTCACCCACCAACAGGTATGGGATTTGATTTTATCATGATTGCACCCTTCCTACCATCTCATTGTGGCTTTTTTTTTTTTTTTTTTCAATGTAGGATATCTTTTTTGGTAGGTTCAAGCATTTCTTGATCAATGGTTTCTCAGCCATTAGTTGTGATTTTTGTGTTTTTGTGAGGGGGATGAGCTCACGTCCTTCTCTGCCATCTTGTCTCTGCCCTTCTCCATTGCTTACAATTTTTCTTAATGAATGTCCACAATTGTTCTAAAAGAAGCTACCTATTCTCCACTGAAGCCTTATGAATCAGAGGATAGCACCAATTGCTTTATCAATTGTAATACACTCTGTATGATTCAAGTTTCAGGTGAAGAAAAAAGAAACAACTTCAGATATTTTAATCAGAAAGAGATTTAATTCAAGAAACTGGGCACTTAATACATTTTTGGAAAGACTTGATGTTTGCCTTTTCACTAGAACAGCAGGACTCAGAACAACATAAAAACACGAAATTACCAGAGGAACTCCTACTTCTATCACAATCAGAAAGGTGGGGATCCAGTTAGTCTCCAGTGAACTTGTTGGTTTGATGAGTACATTGCTATTGCTATAATCCAGGGAACAGAGATCCACGATTAGGTGGCCACTACCAACAGGATTACCATCATGACTGCCTCCTGACAACCATGAAGCTAATGACCTAACACAGAAATGCTGCTTCAGTGAAAAACCTAATATCTCCACAACTGTGCTTGCCAGCAGAAATGGGAAGATGGCTTCTACCTTCAGCTTTCTGAATCTCACATGAATACATGTAATTGGCAGAAACTAGTTTCTATCTAGATTCTTAGATAGAAAAGAGTCTGGTCAATGATATCTATTATTTTTAATAAAACTTTAGAACAGTTTTTGATTTACAGAGAAGTTGCAGAGATAGTATAGAGAATTCCTTTATATCTTGCATCCGATTTTCACTATTGCTGACATTTGCATTAATATGGTACAGTTGTCACAGTTAATGCACCAATATTGATGCACTGTTATTCTCTAGAGTCTACACTTTATTTGAATTTCCTTAGTTTTTACCTAATGTCTTTTTCCTATTCTGGAATCCCATCCAGGGCACCACATTTCATTTAGTGGTCATGTCTCCTTAGGGTTCTCCAGTCTGTGATGGTTTCTCAAGCTTTGTTGTTTTTGATGACCTTAAGAGTTCTAATAAATATTGGTCAGTTGTGTTGTAGATTGTTCTTCAATGCCTGTTTGTCTTGTTTTTTTCTCATGATTAGACAGGTTTTGAGGATGAATACCAAAGAGATGAAGTGCTGTTCTCAACACATCATATCAACGGTAACTTATATCAACATATCTTATGACTGTTGATATTGACCTTGATCACTTGGCTCAGGTAATGTTTGTCAGGGTTGTCAGCTGTAAAGTTACTCTTTTCCCACTTTCAATGTTGTATTTCTTGGAAAGAAATCACTATGCAAAACACACTTAACGGAAGGGGAGTTATTTTCCAATTTCATGAGAGTAAAGTATATACAGAAATTTTTTGTATTCTTCTGAATGGGGGATTTATATCTTCTCTTGCATTTTTAATATTAATCATTTACTGATTTATATTGGTAGTATATCATACTATTATTTTTATAATAATATGTTGGATTATAAACCAATAATATTTCAATACTTTATTTTGCTGCTCAAATATTTTCAGCTTTGGCTCTTAGGCAGTATTTGGATTTTAGGTTCCTCTGTCCTTTTGATGTATTCCCATCATTGTGTGAGTTTGTTTGTTTGTTTTGTAGCAATTCCTAACTTTACAAGATGCTCCAGGATCACTTTATTTGTTTCCTGCCTCCATGCTAGAATCAGCATTTCTCCAAAGAGTCCCAATTTTTTTTTTAATTGTAGAATGGTATTAGAAACCAAAATCTGTATACTAGGAGAGTGCTAGTTGCTGCTGGTCTGTAATTGCTTCTAAGCCCTCTCAGCTGACAGAGAAGGTAAATATGTGTGTATATAAACATGTCTGTGTTTATAAATGTATCTATAAATATTTATATATGTAACCATTTTTATCCATATTAAGCTAAACATATTGATGTCTTCATCTCTAATCCAATACTACTTAGATTAGAGTGTATATTCACTTGTTTGTATGTAACTTAAAAGTCCAAAAGCAGAAAAAAAGAAAAAGCAGGCTTCCCCTATCTGTCACCTACGTACTTTTTGTTAATTTATATTATTCATGTATAGTGGTTTCAGAATTGTTAATCTGTACTTATTTGAAAAACAATTTTACCACCTAGATATAGTGCTTATCTATGGTTCCTTTTATTTTTTGCTCTTTCAGTCTTCATTCATTTCCAAAATTACTTATTCAGCACCTCTTTACCCGCATTTATTCCATGAGTTTATTTCATACCTTTGTAATATATGTAGATGCTTTTTTCACAATCCACATTTCATCCCAGAATCCTCTGACCGCCTAATTTTTTTTTTAATTTACTTACATTAAGGTTCACAGTGTTGTGCTATAGAGGTCCATGGGTTTTGACAAATGCATAGTATCATGTATACACCATTATTGTACCACTGATATTAGTTCTTCTTCCCTGAACCAAATCCTCTGCACTTCCCTTTATCACACATTACTTCCTCCTTGAACCCCTGGCAACTACTGATTTGTTTTCCCTCCTTACACTTTTGCCTTTTCCAGAAGTCATATAAATAGAATTATAGAGTATGTAGCATTTTCTATGTTCTTTTTCTTAGAAGTATCTTTCAAGATTAATCTATATTTTATGTGGATTTATAGTTTACTCTTTTTATTTGTAAATAGCATTCCATTGTATGGATGTATCATAGTTTGTTTATCCATTCACCTATTGAAGGACTCCTGGTTGTTTCCAGTTTGGGGTAACCAAAAAGCTGCTAACATAAACTTTTTGTGTTCAGGTTTTCGTGTGAACATATGTTTTCAATGCCCTTGGGTAAATACCTAGGAGTGAGGTTCTTGGGTCATATGGTAAAATGAGGTTTTAGCTTTATAAGAAACTGCTAAATTATCTTCCAAACAATCTGTGCAATTTACATTGCCGCCCACAATAAATTAGGGTTCCTGAGGGTCCACATATTGATAGCAATTGATATTGTCAATTTTTTGAACTTCATCAATCTAATTGGTATGCAGTGGTGTCTCCTTATTGTTTGGAGTTTTTTTTTTTTTTTCCTAGCTTTCTAACCTCTACAGTATAGAAATACACACTAGAAAGAAGGTGGAATGGATTCTTAGTGCCAATCTACTACATTTACAGGAGGTATCTTGAGTTGATTGAGGCTACAAAGAGAGCAAGTGGGAAAGCTATTTACCTCATTCAACATTTTTTACAAAGCTGGTACTAATATTAATCCATATATACAGAGTAATATTGCTCAAATGAAAATCAAAGTTTAAACACCACAGCAAAAAAAATACCATTTGACCTACCTAACTCAAAAAAGTATTTTTAAGCACCTGCTATCCACAAGATATTGTGTGAGGCACTGCAGAAAATTCAAGGTTGACTGACTATGAAACAATTCTGGCCTCTTAAGAAGTCTATACATTTTTCTTCTTCTAGGAAGTCTTGCTTGATAAACTTCTTTTCTTCACTCTATTGCAGCGGTCCCCAAATTTTTTGGCACCAGGGACTGGTTTCGTGGAAGACAATTTTTCCATGGATGGGGGGGATGGTTCAGGCAGTAATACTAGTGATGGGGGGGATGGTTCAGGAGGTAATGTGAGCGATGGGGAGCGATGAGTAGTGGCAGGTGAAGCTTCTCTCGCTTGCATACCGCTCACCTCCTGCTGTGCAGCCCAGTTCCTAACAGGCTGTGGACTGGTACCGGCCCATGGCCTGGGGGTTGGGGACCCCTGCTCTATTGGATTACATGTTCCTCCTATTTGTACACACATAATTTGATATATATGGAGTAGTAGAAAGGACATGAGCAGTCCCATATTTTAATCCAGGTGCCATGTTTTTTAAGCCGCAGATTTAAATCTGGGTGCCATGGTTTACAAGCTCTGTGACATTGCCTAAGGTTTCTTAATTTCTATGGATTTCTGTTTTCTCATTTTTGAAATTTGAATAATATTACACTTATGTCTAATGTATTTAAATATGAGCCTAATGTGCTTAATGCATTTAAAGTGAACAGCATATAGTATGTGTTCAGTAAAGGTAACAATTAGCAATATCTGCTAGGGGGCTAATCTAGTACACAAAATCTCTAAGTTAAAAGGTACATTGCAGAAAGGATTCATAAGCATCAGTTAAAAGATACATTGGAGGAGGGATTCAGAGAAAGCAATGTTCCCATTTAGTAAAGATGATCAGGTAGAGTTTCAAGGACTAATTAGGATTTCATCTTGGCCTTGAGATATGGATAGAATTCCAACAGATGAAATCTGGAAGGATGGTATTCCATAAAGAAGCACCTTCTCTAAAAACACATTATTTTGTATAGGGGTAAAAGGAAGTTGGACAGTGATGTTTCCAATGTGTTTTAGTAAGAAATGTTTCTCATTAATTTTACTTTTGCAAACTACCACCATTGATGACATATACATAGTATATTGGAAACAAATGGAACCAAAGAATATTAAAGAAAGCAAGGGAATATCATTCACTTAAAATTTTGGAATATGAGAGGGACAAAGATTAGCTTCAGTAATTATTCTGAGATTAAATCCAACATTTAAGATGTTTATAACTAAAAGTCACCTCTCATTATTTGTGGTGCACAAAGCACATTGTTTTCAAATGCTAACTTGTTTACTGCCCTGCTACATAGTCTCCTTTTCCAGAAATGTTAGACAATTTTGGAAAGTAGCAGATCAAGCAAGACATCTTTCCTTTCCAGAGGCTAGCCAACAGCTTAGAGCACTGAATTCCTAAGGCAGTCAGAAGCTCAGGTGTTGCTTGCAGGAATTTACCCAAATAACTAACCAGCCTAAAAAAAATAATTTCATTTTAGTTAGCCTGGAATGATTTGAAATGATCTCTATCTTGTGGGTCCATATTTTGGAACCAATCTGGAGAAGTCTGAAGTTAACAGTAGTAACTACCCATCCTTACCTGAAGTAGTCCTGCAGCACACATTACATTGTATATATATATATATATATTTTTTTTTTAATTTATTTTTGGCTGCATTGTCTCTTCATTGCTGAGCACAGGCTTTCTCTAGTTGAGGCAAAGGGTGGCTACTCTTCATTGCAATGTACAGGTTTCTCATTGTGGTGGTTTCTCTTGTTGTGAAGCACAGGTTCTAGGAGCACAAGCTTCAGTAGTTGTGGCATGTGGGCTCAGTAGTTGTGGCTCGGGCTCAGTTGCTCTGCAACATGTGTGATCTTCCTGGACCAGGGATTGAACTTGTGTTCCCTGCATTGGCAGGCGGATTCTTAACCACTGTGCCACCAGGGAAGTCCCTACATTGTTTATTTAATCCATTCCCCTTCTTTGCAACTTAATTACTTAATTACAAATTATCTCACCAAATTCCACCCATGAGTTTGTGCTAATATCTAAGCCAAAAACTCCAGATGTAAAATATATGTTCCTTTTGGACTTACCTCTGAGCAGCCCCTTTACAATAAAAAATCATCATTTTATTTATAATACTTTTGCCTAAAGTTTCACTAGTCAAATGGCAGTCTCCAAATTATAGAGTGTCTAGGGACACATTTAATACATAGCTGTGCTCTTAAATAAAGTGTTTTGATAGTTTTTGTGGGCCAAAGATTAAAACTTATTTTCCGTTTAAAAATTAAGTTTCAAAAATGGGAAAAAGTCATCGTATTCCAAACTGAGTCTCAGGAGAACATAAATATGCAACCCACCATCGTGTCATTAGATGCGAGATATTTAAAATATTAACACATGCCCTTCATTTGATTCTAAGAACTCTGGATACATAAGACTAACAGCTGTACTTGGATAGGTGATTTTTTCTCAGAGAATACCTTCAATAACTGTATCTTTGACTTTAGCACAATTAAAAATAAAGATGATAGAAGATAGATAACCTGAGAGAAGAATGAAAAATTAAGTTGGAAACTGGATAACAAAAATTTAAGTGTTGCTTCTTCTCTTTCTACTTTGCTAATTTTCTTTATTTATAAAGAAAGCATTTATTTATTTCAGAATTGAGAAAAATGTGAAATAAAATTTATTTATTTTATTGCAGAGAAACACAAAACTCTAGTAGGCCAGATACAAAAGGTGTGATGGCCTGAAATTACCTTTGGATGTGTCCTTAAATGGCAAACATCTGCTTCTTAGTAGTCTTGACTCAATGTACTTACACTATTTTACTACTGATAAAAGTAAGAAGAGAAGGTAATAAAAATTAATTTAAAAACAAAACTGAGGGCTCATTTCACATTTCCTGGGAGAATATCTCCTCTCCAGGAATAGATGTAGAAAGATAACATACATCTTCTTAAAGTCAGGAAGCTACTGTGATCCATTTGCTTAAATTTCCAAGGCCAGGAAGTGGTCCATACTTAGGAGATTTGGGCTGCCATTTTTTATGACATTGGTGACATTGAACTCTGGTCCATTTTCCAAGTGACCCAAAAACCTGCTACCTTTGAGTGGGGCACAAAATAAGAGAAGACTCTGCAACAGGTTCATGTTGCCTTGCAAGCTGTTTTGCCACTTGGGCCATATAGATTGAATGTTGCTTGAAGTGTCAGTGGCAGATAGGGATGCTGTTTAGAGCATTTGGCAGACCCAATAGGTAAATTGTAGTGTAGATCCATAGATTTTTAGAGCAAAACCTTGCCATCTTTTGTGGATTACTATTTTCATTTTGAGAAATAGCTCTTACCTGGCTACTGGGCTTTAGTAGAGACTGAACACTTAAACATGGGCCATCTAGTTACCATGCGACCTGAGCTGCTCATCATGAACTGGGTTTTATCTGACCCACCAAGCCATAAACTTTGATGTGCACAGCAGCAATCTATTAACAAATGGAAGTGATATATACATGATCAGGCATGAGCAGGCCCTGAAGGCACAAGTAAGTTATTTGAAGTTACTCAAATGCTATGGGCCCCACTCCTGGCACCAGAATCTGTATCAGTCGGGGTTCCCCAGAGAAAAAGATTCAAAACAATGCGTGTATATATAAATCATATATATATATTTGTGTGTGTGAATATATATATATATATATATATATATATATATATATATATATATATATATATATATATATATATATATATATGTAGAAATTGGCTTATGCAATTGTGGAGGCTGAGATCTGGAGCTGGAGACTTGGAGGTGCCAATGGTAGAGTTCCAGTCTGAATCTAAAGGCCTGAGAACTAGGAGAGCTAATGGTATAAGTTCCAGTCTGAGTCTGAGTCTGAAGGCAAGAGAAGATTTATGTCTCAGCATCAAGACAATCAGGAAGAGAGAGAATTCTTTCTTACTCAGTCTTTTTGTTCTATTCAGTCCTTCAATGGATTGGATAATGCCCACTCACATTGGGGAGAACAATTTGCTTTACACAGTCTGCTGATTCAAATGTTAATCTCATCTAGAAACACCCTTACGGACACATCCAGAAATAATGCTTAACCAAGTATCTGGGACACATCAAATCAACCATCACAGTCACACCTCAGAAAAGAATCCTTCTAACAGTGCTGGTTTTCTTTCTCTCCTTTACCTAAACAGCTCAATGAATTCAAAGTCAATTACCAGACACCACTGCACTCTCCATCTGATACTTGTTTCAGATGGAGCCCTTCAGATGGATAAGAAGCGCTTCCTCTTTATTATCCCTGACTGCCCAAAGTGACAAATGGCCTACCCTAGTGAATTGGAAGTTCTGGTGGAATGCTAACTTGCTTTATATATCCCTTTCCCCATGTGAAATATTCTAGTTCATATAAATTTGCTAGTCCATCAAATTTGTCAAGATCATTATAAATAAGTAAATACAGAGAATCTATCACAGATTAAAGGAGACTAAGTATCGAATATATATAAAAAAATAAAAGCAACATGGGAAATATTCTAGATTGTATCCTAGAACAGAAAAAATGAAAATAGCAAAAGAAAAAAAAAAGTAAATTTCATATCGTCTGTATTTTGTTTTTGTTTATTTTACTGGTATTGTATAAATATTAATTTCTTAGTTTTGATAAATGTACTATGGTTACATAATATTTGAAAACCAAAACAAAGAAAGAGTAATTCTCCAATATTTTATCTTCTACCTACTGATGTTATAATTCTTCGTGTTTCCCTTGGGCAAATTTCTATGTTCAGTCCAGAACTTTTATCTGAGGTTCAAATGTAGTAAAATATCTTAAGTAAATAACTAAATTAATAAATAAATGAATATCATTTCAAAAGGTTTACTAAGATATTTTTAAAGAAAACTGAGAGAAGCAGTATTTTATAGTAAAAATATCAGGATTTCGAGAAAGACACTCTGATTTTGCATTCCATATCCATTTTTTATCCGTGTTAGTTGAGGAAATTGTGTCAACTCTAATCTTTTGTTTCTTCGTTTAAAAAATGGTGATGATAAAACAACCTACTTCGCAAGTTTTTTAATGAAAATCAAATGTCAATGTGTTTAAAAGCACTCTGTAAAGTGGTAAGTTCTATCTAAATGCTGCCTATTATTCTTGTCAATCTGCAGTTTTCTCCAGTTTAGTCATAGAGAAGCCCATTTCACTGTCAAATTTTGGAACATTTTTTTTTAATGCATGTCATGTTTATAGCTATAATTAATGGTGTATAAGACTAAGTGCACCCACAAGTGATTAACAACATCTGCTAGGGGCTTTGAGGGTAAAATTGCACACTTGTACCTTATTTTAAAGGTTCAATTAACTGCCTACAAAACTAATTGAAGACATAAAAAGAGAAAAAATTGGGCTCAGTTAAGACCTCAATGCCATCACTCTAATCTCCTTTGCATTAAAGAATGGCGCCTTCAAATGGGACCTCACCTTTCCTCTAATCTCCCTTGCATTAGAGAATAGAGTATTCAAATGGACCCTCTCCTTGATTCTACACGCTGCTTAGAAAGAACATAATTGATCCACAGCTGCTGTTCTCCAGAAACAAGAGTCTTTAGGGAAATTCAAGAAATTTTAATGTACAGAAGCTCCAGTCACAAGATGTAAGAAATGTCTTCATCAAAAGTGCCTGGCCTCAGAAAACCTTCTTTGATTCCCTAAAAAAAACACATCATAGTCACTAAAAATAAAATATAAACAAAAGCAAAATTGCAGTTAGAAAAAAAATGTTTCAATTTCAGTTCCACTACCTTTTGGCTGGGTAATCTTGGACAAGTTTCTTTACCACAAGAGCACTAACTTCCTTCTGTGTAAAATGTAATCATAAGACTAACCTTGCTGAGTTGTTGTAAAAATGAGATAATATATATGAAAATATTTTTTGTAAACAAATATCACTGTGTGATATTTGTAATTTCCTTCTCTTATTAGTTGGGATAAAAATAGTATCTGCCTCAATGGGATTTTGTGGGAATTAAATGAGGTCATTCATTAAAATTAGTTGCATAGTGCCTAGGACAAAAAAGGCTCAATAAATGGTTTATTACTATAAGCAATAAGAATTTGACAAGTCAACCTTCAAGACTTGACTTGAAGTTAGAATCTTGACCACAATTTTCCATATTAAACCCACATCTCAAATATAAGTCAGTAATGATACCTGTGTGAGCAGGTTATTGTCATACATTTGTCCCTACACAGGGCCTTTTCTATCCTAAGAGGCTTTTTTTTTTTTTTTCTTTAAGCAAACCCTCCAAAGAGACAGTATTTTTCTTGATACCCAGAGACCAGTTCTGAGAGTGACTCATTCCATTCCCAGAATTCCAATTATGAATATTTAACTCTGAACCTAAAAGAAATGAGAATGAGAATATGGTATCAGATCCAAAGTAACTATCACTTCAAAGCACTAAAAAATATTACTTACATCCAAAAACACCATGTAGATACTTCCTATGTCTGGTACATCATATATTCAGTAGAAAACAGACATCAATTTTCACCCTATACCAGGCAGATGCACCCTTTATGGGCTTCAAGTGGTTTCTATATTGGAATAAATAAACCTTATATACCATGTTATTTAGCACTTATTTTCCAGGTGGAAAAACTGAGGCCTAGAAAGATTGAATGGCTTTCTCATGTCAAACATTTTTTTAGAGTTGGGACCAAAATGCATATTCCTTGACATTCTATAAGAAGCTCTTTCAAGACAGTAAGATCTGCTCAGTGTGTTAGAATTGCTTTAATCTAGGACTTTTACCACTAGAAAGGAAACCATGTTTTCTATCTTGGCTTAGTCCTAGGCTAGAAAAATGCTCTGCTGATTGTTGTATCTTTCCTGGAAAATAATTTTATTGGATAATTTGGCAGCGATATCACCTCAAGACAAGAAAAGGCATATACAAGTATTTTATAAATTGTAAAGCCTATGGATACTACAACTACTACTAATTATAGTAGTAAACCATTTATTGAGCCTTTTTTCTCCTAGGCACTATGCAACTAATTTTAATGAATGACCTCATTTAATTCCCACAAAATCCCAATGAGGCAGATACTATTTTTATCCCAACTAATTAGAGAAGGAAATTGGGTCTCATAGATATTAAATAACTTACCTAAGAGCCTACAAAAAATGTAGAGGTTACAAACTCTTTCTAATTAAGGCTTAGTAATATTAATCAGATGGATAGATAGGTGAATGAATGGATGGATGGAAGGAAGGATTGATGGATGGGAGGATAGACAGAAAATGTGTCTGTAGTTGTTTTATTTAATAAATGTCCATAAATTTGTATATTGTTGATTGTGTGATTGATTCAGTTACTAATGGATCCAGAGAGGAGATGAAGCTTACTTTTCTCTTATTCTTACACAGGGCCAAACATATATACAGGGTGAGGTAACAGTTACATAGAGTGTAATTTGGAACTCTCGAAAGATAATTGCTAAGAAATCTCCCTTCTGTCTCATTCCATATGTCTATCTTCAGAATTTATATTAAAAATATTTACAACAGACGATACGCAGGCACTTACTAAAAAAAAACAAAAAAAAAAGAATTTGACATAGGCTGTAGATCTGGAACTGGATCCTGGAACACCGCCAATCTATCACACAATTATCCTTTTGTTGCTGGATCCTGAGAAGTTCCAGTGACCCAGGAGAAGTGCCTAGTTGACCCGGACAGCATTAGTAGTCTGTAGAATTGGGTATTACCAACTAGTATAGAAGTATTTCAAATTATTTTAGCTATTGATATAGCTGTACTGATGTGTACTGGCTGAATATTATCTCTGTCTATTGAATAAGGTAGAGTCTCCCATTTCATTATGAGAATCTAGGCTTAAAATGTCAAGAAAAGTGACTTAGACATTGAGGGGGAGGGAATTAACTTAGAGCTTTTCCTGGGAGGAGTTTTGGGAGAAGATGAGGCACTAGAAAATAAAAGAACATTAGATATGATAAAAGAGGCCCAGAAAGGGGAGATGTAGGGAGCAAAGACAAATATTTCTACTCAGTTACAATTTCACCATAGGGAGGTCTTGCTCATTTCTTTCCTTCAAGAGTACCTGGAGCTTAAAAAATGAGAAATGGAGGGGGAAGGAGATGGTGATATAAGCATAATACTCCCTGAAAATTCATATTTTGCATAGTCCTCCTTTAGGCATATCACAATGTTTCAAGGAAGGCCAAGAAGAACATTTATCTTCCCCAATTTCCTCTTCTCTTAGGAAGTTGCACTAAGAATCATAGAGAATTGCTGCTTCCAGATTTTTGTAAAATGTTTTATATACTGAGTTGTGAAAGAATTCAGAAACCATTTAGTCCAAAACCCTTCTTTTACAGACTTAGAGAAAAGGAAGTATCAAAATCCACACAATAAGCAATTGACAGAACCCAGACAACAATCAAGGTGTTTTAAATCCTAATCTATTTGGCTTTCTTACTACTCCATGCAGCATCTCCCTGATAAAATTTTCAAACCTGTCAGTTGCAATTTACTGTTATTCCCATTCCCAATGTTCTCTGTGGCAGTGGACTACACTACCTTTTCGGTCCAACGGTCCAACTCCATAAGTTTTAAGGCATTTTTGATAGATATAGCCCTGACTCTAAGGCAATTTGTAAAAGTGACCTCTAATATTCTAACCCGATTCCACAGTACCCCAGCAAACTCTTGAATGACTGGCGTCCATTTTCAATTATTAAGGCAGCATGAAATTCTACCCTAGAAAACAAGCATTCTAAGTTTAAATTTGATTGATGATTTTCATAGCCTATGTAAACACACCTTTACTTCAGATAGTAAACTGTAAATTAGAAGGTCATGAAGAAAAGGGGGTTTGGTAAATGAGAACTAAACAAATGTCACAGTGTACAGTTTTACTAATAGATACCCATTGTTAACACTACAGTAGTTACCAAATCTATACGTTGGGAGATAAATGGTATTTTTCTGTGCCATCTGTCAGAATTTTACAAATCTCAGATTTAATATTCCTATGAAAATTTACTGCACTACTGTGAGTATTATAGTTAGAATATTTTATGTCTTTCATCACCGTATTCATTACCTAATGCTTGACTTGAAGTTAGAATCTTGACCACAACAATTTTCCATATTAAACCCACATCTCAAACATAAGTCAGTAATGATACCCAGGATAAATTGCTTATGCTCAAATTAACAACTTCCTTCTTGTACTTTATTTAACTGTAATAATAGCAAGCATTTGTGTATTTATAATGCTTAAAGTTATAAAATTGAGTTTCATATACATTATTCCCAACATCTCATATTTTTTTAATTTTAAAGTATATTAGGCTATAATTCACATATCTTAAAATTTATCCTTATAAAGTATACAGTTCAGTGGATATTAGTATACTTATATTTTTGTACAACCATCACTATTATTTAATTCAAGAACATTTTCCTTACCCCCAAAATAAATTCCATACCCATTAGCAGTCACTTTCCATCTGCCCCATCCCCCAGCCCCTGAAAATCAATGATCTACTTCCTGACTCTATGAATTTAACTATTATAAACATTTTGTATAAATGGAATCATACAATATGTGGGGTTTTGTGTATGGGTCCTTTAGCTTCACACAATGTTTTTAAGATTTATTTATGTTGTAGCATGCATCATTGATTTATTTCTTTTTAGTACCAAATAATATTTTTTGGTATGGACATACCACATTTTTTAATCCATTCATCACTTCATGGACTTTTAGGTTATTAGGAAAAATAGCTATGCTATGAACACTCATTTACAAATTTTTGCATGAGAACATACTTTTATTTATCTTGGGTATACATTTAGAGGGGAATTACTTTGTCATATGGTAACACTATGCTAAACATTTTTAGAAACTGCCAGATTGTTTTCCAAGAGGGCTACAACATTTTGTATTCTCATCACTAGTGTACAAGGATTCCAGTTTCTCCACACCTTTGCTAACACTTGTTATTATAGCCATTATATCTATATCTATTATCTAGATATTATATATATTTATAAAATTTAATAAATATATATTATATATAGCTATTATAGCTTGGTGTGAAGTGAGGTCTCTTTTTTTTTTATGAACACAGATGTGTTTCCATTTATTTGCAGCTAACTGATTTCTTTCAACAAAGTTTTATAGTTTTCATTGTACAAGTCTTTTGCTTCCTTGGTTTATATAGAAGTATTTTATTTTGCCAAATGCTATTGTAAATGGGTTTATTTTCTTAATTTCCTTTTCAGATTATTCATTGTTAGTGTAGAGAAATGCAGATGAATTTTGTATGTTGATTTTGTATCCTGTTTCTTTTTTAATTCATTTATTAGTTCTAACAGTTTTTTTTTTTTTTCTAATGGAATCTTTAGTGTTTTCTACTTATCATTTGCATACAGGGAAATTTTATTCTTTCTTTCTGATTTGGATTCCTTTTATTTCTTTTTCTTGCCTAATTTCTCTGGCTAAGACTTCCAGTATTATGTTGAATACAACTGGCAAGAGTGAACATTCTTGATTTGTTCCTGATCTTAGAGAAAGAGCTTTCAGTATTCCACCTCTGAGTATGATGTTAGTTGTGGGCTTGTCATATTTGGTCTTTTTAATGTTGAAGTAATTTCCTTCTATTATTAGTTTGTGGAGTGTTTTTTTAATCATGAAATGGTGTTGAATATTGTCAGATGCTTTTTCTGCATCTATTGAGGTAATCATGTGATTTTTATGCTTTGTTCTGTTAATGTGGTGTATCACACCAATTGATTTTTATATATTGAACCATGTTTGCATCTCTAGGATAAATTCTACTTAATCATAGTGAATGATTCTTTTAATGTGCTATTGAATTTGGTTAGCTAGTATTTTGTGGAAGAGTTCAATATTATGCATCTATATTCATTAGGAATATTGGCTTGTGTTTCTTCCATTATAGTGTCATCCATATTATGTTGGGTCCTGTCAGCCCTGAGTTGGGCTATACAGAAACCAGTGCCTTGGGCAGCTCTCAAAAAGCTGGAAAACCAGTCATATAATCCACTGAGGGAGAGGTTGCTGAGCTGTATTAGCCTCTGTCTGCTGTACTGTGGGTCCTTTGGAGCATCAATATGACACCAGCTTTTTTGTTCTCAGAGTAGCAGGGTTTCCATTAACACTCCAAGACAGGTGAGACAGAAGTCAATTCCTTGGGAAGCCCCTCTGAAAAGTCAGAATGTTAGGTATATGGTCAAGTTTTCTGTTTTCCTTCCAGGGAGAAGCCAGGAGATTGGAGTTTCCTCCCAATTGTGTGCGGCTGTGCCAGGGAGAGGGATTATGACAAGAGAGTACCAAGAATTTTCCTACTGGCTTCAATGTGGCCAATTCTGTGCTCTTCTAGGATATAGGAACCTCTTAACCGTGTCTGGATTTCTCATAAAAGGAATTGGGCCATAGTGGCTGTATCAATTTGCATTTCCACCAGCAGTGTAGGAGGGTTCCCTTTACTCCACACCCTCTCCAGCATTCATTGTTTGTAGACTTTTGATTATGTCCATTCTGACTGGTATGAAGTGATATCTCATTGTAGTTTTGATTTGCACTTCTCTAATAATTGGAGATGTTGATCATCTTTTCAAGTGCCTCTTGGCCATCTGTATGTCTTCTTTGGATAAATGTCTATTTTGGTCTTCTGCCCATTTTTTTATTGGATCGTTTTTTTTTTTTTTATATTGAGCCGCAGAAGCTGTTTGCAAATTTTGGAGACTAATCCTTTGTCAGTCGCATCGTTTGCAAATATTTCCTCCCATTCTGTGGGTCGTCTTTTCATTTTGTTTATGGTTGCCTTTGCTGTGCAAATGCTTTTGAGTTTAATTAGGTCCCATTTGTTTATTTTTGTTTTTATTTCCATTACTCTAGGAGGTGGGTCACAAAAGATCTTGCTGTGATTTATGTCAAACAGTGTTCTTCCTACGGTTTCCTCTAAGTGTTTTATAGTGTCTGGCCTTACATTCAGGTCTTTAATCCATTTTGAGCTTATTTTTGTGTATGATGTTAAAGAACATTCTAATTTCATTTTTTTACATGTAGCTGTCCAGTTTTCCTAGCACCATTTATTGAAGTGACTGTCTTTCCTCCATTGTATAGTCTTGCCTCCTTTTTCATAGATTAATTTACCATAGGTGTGTGGATATATTTTTGGGCATTCTATCCTGTTCCATTGGTCTATATTTCTATTTTTGTTCCAGTACCATGCGTTCTGATTACTGTAGCTTTTTAATATAGTCTGAAGTCAGGAGCCTGATTCCTCCAGCTCCATTATTTTTTCTCAAGATTGCTTTGGCTATTCAGGGTCTTTTGTGTCTCCATAAAAAATTTAAGATTTTTTTTTCTAGTTCTTTGAGAAATGCTATTGGTAATTTGATAGGGATTTCACTGAATCTGTAGATTGACTTGGGTGGTATAGTCATTTCCTTAAAAAATAAAAATAGAACTACCATATGATCCAGAAATCCCACTCCTGGGCATATACCTGGAGAAAAACATGGTTCAGAAGGAAACATACACCCCAATGTTCATTGCAGCACTCTTTACAATAACCAAGACATGGAAGCAACCTACCTAAATGTCCATCCACAGATGAATGGATAAAGAAGATGTGGGACATATATACAATGGAATATTACTCAGCCATAAAAAGAAGGAAATAATGCCATTTGCAGCAACATGGATGGACCTGGAGATTATCATACTAAGTGAAGTCGTCAGACTGAGAAAGACAAATATCATATGATATCACTTATATATGGAATCTAAAAAAAAAATACACATGAACTTAGGTATAAAACAGAAACAGACTCATAGATTTAGAAAACGAACTTACGTTTACTAGGGAGGAGAAGTGGTGGGGAGGGATAAATTAGGAGGTAAGGATTAACATATACACACTACTAAATAAAAAATAGATAATCAACATGGGCCTACTGTATAGCACAGAGAACTCTGTTCAATATTCTGTAACAACCTAAATGGGAAAATAACTTGAAAAATAATAGATACATGTATATGTTTAAGTGAATCACTTTGCTATACACCTGAAACTAACACAACATTGTTAATCAACTACACTCCAATATAAAATTAAAAAAAAATAAATTTTGAAAAATTAAAAATAAAGGGAAGTGCTCCGTGTGTTGCTGAATCAGTGTTTCTGTGAGAGGAAGAAGGGTCTGGGACATCCTATTCCACCATCTTGCTGACATCACTACTCTATCGTTTCTCTGTTTAGTACTAGTTCTTGTTACTTACATATGCTTCTGTGGTTTGCGTTCTTGGAAATGTGATCACCAACAACCAAGCTGTATGCTTTTTATTTGTATTAGCATAAATAGACAAGAGATATGAATGTAATGACAGACACTGTCTATGATGCACTTTTACTGCATCAGTAATTATCCTTAGTTTCACAAAAACATTGCAGATGTGCTACTATCATTTTCCTATTTTTACAGAGGAGGAAACTGATGCACAGAGAAAATATTTACCTTGCCCAAAGTTATGCAGCTTATTAATAGAAGATTTGGGAATTGAACCCAGGCAGTTTAACTCCAGAACCTGTGCCCTGGAGACAGAGACAGTACACAGTAAGTGATGTGGGGAAATATCTGCAACTTATTTGAAAGGCAAAAAATTAATATACTAGATTTGATAAGAATACTCACAACCCAATTAAAATGTTTTAACAGAAAAATAGACAAAGGACAAAATTAGGCATGTCACAAAAGAATACAAGTAAATGAAGAATAAGTCATTCTCAGTGTAACTCAAAACAATTATAACATTTCACAATTATAAAATTGGCAGTGACTTTTATAAATATTAACGACCAGTGTTGGTATAATACAGAGATATGATGGAGATATAAATATTAAAATAATTTTGGAGGACAATGAATCAGGCTGAATCAAAACAATATATACTGTACATACAAAGTTCAATATTGACCCTCAGCAATCTTCATAGACAATCAGGAAGAGATGGTTGTGTATGAACAGTGATGATAGTGACTCTAGGATCCAGAAGCTTGCTGGGCTGTTGTTGGGTATAACACCAATGAGGAAACAGATGGCTGGGTTTCTCAGGACCTTTGATACAGCAGGAGCTGGTACATAAAAAGGCTAAAAATGAAGAAAAACATTATGACAAACTGACCCAAAAGGACCAGCTGCAAAATAATGAAAACCTCTCTTATCTTGAAAATAGTCTCTAATATTATTTTAACCTAAATAGCTCTTACCACATCTTAAATATCACAGTCAGACTCTCAAGGAAATCTGTATTCAAATTTGGCAAAACAGTAGTTTTGTTCCCTTTGCACCATTTTGCTAAAAGATAAAGCTACTGTGGGCTTTTTTTCCCTATTTACAACAAAGAGAATATAAACAGTGTTTTAAAAAATAATTTTTAATAAAAATACTTTTGAACTATGAAAACATACAAAGAATTAACTCTTTAAAAACAAAACCAGTATCAAGTATCTTTTCCGACCACAACGCTATGAGACTAGATATCAATTACAGGAAAAGATCTGTAAAAAATACAAACACATGGAGGCTACACAATACATTACTTAACAATGAAGTGATTACTGAAGAAATCAAAGGGGAAATCAAAAAATACCTAGAAATAAATGACAATGGAGATACAACGACCCAAAACCTATGGGACGCAGCAAAAGCAGTGCTAAGAGGGAAGTTTATAGCAATACAAGCCTACCTCAAGAAACAGGAAACATCTCGAATAAACAACCTAACCTTGCACCTAAAGCAATTAGAGAAAGAAGAACAAAAAAACCCCAAAGCCAGCAGAAGGAAAGAAATTATAAAGATCAGGTCAGAAATAAATGAAAAAGAAATGAAGGAAACAATAGCAAAAATCAATGAAACTAAAAGCTGGTTCTTTGAGAAGATAAACAAAATTGATAAACCATTAGCCAGACTCATCAAGAGAAAAAGGGAGAAGACTCAGATCAATAGAATTAGAAATGAAAAAGGAGAAATAACCACTGACACTGCAGAAATACAAAAGATCATGAGAGATTACTACAAGCAACTCTATGCCAATAAAATGGACAACCTGGAAGAAATGGACAGATTCTTAGAAATGCACAAACTGCCGAGACTGAACCAGGAAGAAATAGAAAATATGAACAGACCAATCACAAGCACTGAAATTGAAACTGTGATTAAAAACCTTCCAACAAACAAAAGCCCAGGACCAGATGGCTTCACAGGTGAATTCTATCAAACATTTAGAGAAGAGCTAACACCTATCCTTCTCAAACTCTTCCAAAATATTGCAGAGGGAGGAACACTCCCAAACTCATTCTACGAGGCCACCATCACCCTGATACCAAAACCAGACAAAGATGTCACAAAGAAAGAAAACTACAGGCCAATATCACTGATGAACATAGATGCAAAAATCCTCAACAAAACACTCGCAAACAGAATCCAACAGCACATTAAAAGGATCATACACCATGATCAAGTGGGGTTTATCCCAGGAATGCAAGGATTCTTCAATATACGCAAATCAATCAATGTGATACACCATATTAACAAATTGAAGGAGAAAAACCATATGATCATCTCAATAGATGCAGAGAAAGCTTTCGACAAAATTCAACACCCATTTATGATAAAAGCCCTGCAGAAAGTAGGCATAGAGGGAACTTTCCTCAACATAATAAAGGCCATATATGACAAACCCACAGCCAACATTGTCCTCAATGGTGAAAAACTGAAACCATTTCCACTAAGATCAGGAACAAGACAAGGTTGCCCACTCTCACCACTATTATTCAACATAGTTTTGGAAGTGTTAGCCACAGCAATCAGAGAAGACAAAGAAATAAAAGGAATCCAAATCGGAAAAGAAGAAGTAAAGCTGTCACTATTTGCAGATGACATGATACTATACATAGAGAATCCTAAAGATGCTACCAGAAAACTCCTAGAGCTAATCAATGAATTTGGTAAAGTAGCAGGATACAAAATTAATGCACAGAATTCGCTTGCACTTCTATACACTAATGACGAAAAATCTGAAAGTGAAATTAAGAAAACACTCCCGTTTACCATTGCAACAAAAAGAATAAGATATCTAGGAATAAACCTACCTAAGGAGACAAAAGACCTGTATGCAGAAAATTATAAGACACTGATGAAAGAAATTAAAGATGATACAAATAGATGGAGAGATATACCATGTTCCTGGATTGGAAGAATCAACATTGTGAAAATGACTCTACTACCCAAAGCAATCTACAGATTCAATGCAATCCCTATCAAACTACCACTGGCATTTTTCACAGAACTAGAACAAAAAATTTCACAATTTGTATGGAAACACAAAAGACCCCGAATAGCCAAAGCAATCTTGAGAACGAAAAATGGAGCTGGGGGAATCAGGCTCCCTGACTTCAGACTATACTACAAAGCTTCAGTAATCAAGACAGGTTGGTACTGACACAAAAACAGAAATATAGATCAATGGAACAGGATAGAAAGCCCAGAGATAAACCCACACACATATGGTCACCTTATCTTTGATAAAGGAGGCAAGCATATACAGTGGAGAAAAGACAGCCTCTTCAATAAGTGGTGCTGGGAAAATTGGACAGGTACATGTAAAAGTATGAAATTAGAACACTCCCTGACACCATGCACAAAAATAAACTCCAAATGGATTAAAGACCTAAGTGTAAGGCCAGACACTATCAAACTCTTAGAGGAAAACATAGGCAGAACACTCTATGACATACATCACAGCAAGATTCTTTTTGACCCAGCTCCCAGAGAAATGGAAATAAGAACACAAATAAACAAATGGGACCTAATGAAACTTAAAAGCTTTTGCACAGCAAAGGAAACCATAAACAAGACCAAAAGACAACCATCAGAATGGGAGACAATATTTGCAAATGAAGCAACTGACAAAGGATTAATCTCCAAGATTTACAAGCAGCTCATGCAGCTCAATAACAAAAAAACGAACAACCCAATCCAAAAATGGGCAGAAGACCAGCTCGGTGCTTTGTGACCACCTAGAGGGGTGGGATGGGGAGGGTGGGAGGGGGGGATATGCAAGAGGGAAGAGAAATGGGAACATATTGTATATGTATAACTGATTCACTTTGTTATAAAGCAGAAGCTAACACACCATTGTAAGGCAATTATACTTCAATAAAGATGTTTAAAAAAAAAACAAACAAACAAACAAAAAAAACAAAACAAAACCAAAGCAAAACCAAAAACAAACAAGCAAAAAAACACTTCACTTATATGTTCCACATTTGGCACTGAGTTCTGGGGATTTTCTGTTTTTCTAAAATTTTTAAGTTATTGTGTTGTTTTGTTTTTTTCCTATTCTGTTTTACTTCTAGAGCAACAACTGAGTTAAGCTACATAACTATGACAGTTACAGGGTCTCATGGTTTTTATTTGTCTTTCCTTAATGACTAGCTATGTTGAGCATCTTTTCATTTATTTATTTTTAATTGGGTTGGCTTTTTAAATTTTTGAGTTGTATGGATTCTTTATACATTCTGAGTACTGGACACTTATCAGATAAATAACTTGCAAATATTTTCTCCCATTCTGTGAGTTGTTTTACACTTTTTGATGGTGTCATTTGAAGAACAAAAATTTTTAATTTTGATAAAGTAAAATTTCTCTATTTTTCTTCTGATGTTTGTACTTTTGGAGTCACATCTAAGAACCACTTTCTAATGCAACGTTACAAAAATTAACACCTATGTAATCTTCTAAGACTTTAATAGTTTTAGTTACTATATTGAGGTCCGATCTATTTTGAATTAATTTTTGTACACTAAGTATGGAAAAGTTCAATCTCACTCATGCAAATTGATATACAGTTGTTCTAAAACCATTTGTTGTAAAACTATTTTTGTTAAAAATCAATTGACCATAAATGTGAGGGTTAATTTTGGGACTCTCAATTCTAGTGCATTGATCTATATGTCTGTTATTATGCTGGTACCACACTGTCTTGATGTCTGCAGCTTTGAAATAAATTTTAAGGTCAGGAAGTATTAATCCTCCAACTTTGTTCTTCTTTTACAAGTTTGTTTTGTCTATCCTGGGTCCCTTACTTTTCCATATGAATTTTAAGATTAGCTTGTCAATTTCTACAGAAAGACAGGGAGAATTTTGATAAGAATTACATAAAATGTAGAGGTCATTTGTAGAGTATTGTCATCTTAATATTAAATCTTTAAGTCCATATATATGGGATGTGTTTCCACTTATTTAAGTCCTCTTTAATTTATTTAAACAATTTTTTTTTAGTCTTCAGAGTATGTGTCACATTTATTTATTTTTTTTTAATTTGTGTCTCTTTTATGCTATTTTAAATAGAATTGCTTTCTTAATTTCAGTTTTGCAATTTTTTGCTATTGTTTAGACAATAGATTTTTGTATACTGATGCTATACTCTGTAAACTTCCTGAACTCATTTATTCTATTGTGTGTTTGTGTATTATATTTTTCTGTGTACAAGATCATGTTATCTGTAAATAAAAATAGCTTTAATTCTTTATTTTATTTACTTTCCTTACCTCCAATACAGTGTTGAATAGAAGGTAAGAGCAGAAATCCTATTCTTACTTCTGATCATAAGTGGGAAGGTTTCAGTCTTTCACCATTCATTATGATGTTAGATCGAGGTTTTTTATAGATGACCTTCATCAGGTTAAGGAAATTCACTCCTAGTACTAGTTTGCTGAGTGTTTTTATTATAAATAGATATTAGATTTTGTAAAATGCTTTTTCTATATATATTGTGATAATCATGTGGTTTTGTTTTACTCTATTATTATAATGTTACACATTAATTGATTTTCAGGAGGTAAAACAGCCTTGCATCCCATGAGTAAATCTCACTTGATTATGGTGTATAATTCTTTTTTAATATCTTGTTGGATTCTATTTTAGCTAATATTTTGTTAAAGGTTCTTCCAACTGTATTCATAAGGCATACTTGGTGTATGGTTTTCCTTTTTTTAATTCAATTTATTTAAAATAAAATGAAACCAAAAACAGTTCAGACATTTTTCTCACCACTCCCCCACTCCTTGCATCTGGCAAAAACCAATCTGTTCTCTGTAACTATGAGCTCAGTTTATAAATAGATAGATGATTGATAGATGACAGATAGTTATAGATAGTTATAGATAGATAGATGTAGATAGATGATAGACAGATAGATAGATGATAGATAGATAGATAGATAGATAGATAGATAGATAGATAGATAGATAGATAGATAGATAGATAGATAGGTAGATTCCACATATAAGAGAGATCATACTGTATTTCTCTGTTGGACTTATTTCATAATGCCCTTGAGGTCCATTCATATTGTCACAATGAGATAGCATGTTTTAGTGGCTGAATAATATTTAATGGTACACATACACACCACAATTTCTTTATTCCTTTAGGTATAATGAACACTTAAGTTGTTTTCACATCTTGGCTATTGAAATAATTCTGCAATGAACATGGAAGTGCATATATCTTTTTGAATTAGTGTATTTTTTTATCTTCAGATAAAGAGCTAGAAGTGGAATTGCTGGAATATATGTTAGTTCCTACACAGTATTAGAAGTCCTAACCACAGCAATTAGGCAAGAAAAAGAAATAAAAGTCATTCAAATTGGAAAGAAAGAAGTAAAACTGTCACATTGCAGACAATATATTATATATAGAAAACACTAAAGACTCCATTAAAAAGAACACTTAGGATATTATGCTACATGAAATGTCAGACAGAGAAAGACAAATACTGTAAGCCTTCACTTATATGTGATATCTAATATTGGCCTTTAATTTTCTTTTTTTGTATTGTCTTTATCTGGTTTTGGTATCAGCATTATAGTGGCTTTGTAAAATGAATTTAGGAGTTTTCCCTTCTCTTCAATTTTTTGGAGTAGTTTGAGAAGTATGGTTATTAACTATTCTTTTCTTTATTTTAAATAAATTTATTTATTTATTTAGTTAGTTAGCTATTATTTTTGTCTGCATTGGGTCTTCGTTGCTGAGCACAGGCTTTCTGTAGTTGCAGTGGGCGGGGCCTACTCTTCGCTGCGGTGCGCGGGCTTCTCATTGCCGTGGCTTCTCTTGCTGTGGAGCATGGGCTCTAGGCACACAGACTTCAGTAGTTGCAGCACGTGGGCTCAGTAGTTGTGACTCGCAGGCTCTAGAGCGCAGGGTCAGTAGTTGTGGTGCATGGGCTTAGTTACTCTGCGGCATGTGGGATCTTCCTGTACCAGGGCTCAAATTGGTGTCCCCTGAATTGGCAGGCGGATTCTTAACCACTGCACCATGAGGGAAGCCCATTATTAGCTATTCTTCTGTTTGATAGAATTCCCTTTTGAAGCCATTCAGTTCTGGACTTTTGAATGCTGGAAGTTTTGTTTTTTTTTTTTTTTTACAAATTCAATTTCATTGCTAGTGATTGATCTGTTCAGGCTGTCTATTTCATCCTGATTCAGTCTAGGCATGTTTTATATTTCTAGAAATTTGTCTGTTTCTTCTAAGTCATCCAATTTGTTGGCAAATAACTGTTCATGGTATCATCTTATGATTATTTTAAATCTCTGTGTTTTCATTTGTTATTTCTTGGGGGTCAGATCAGGTCCCAATTTGCTGAAGAAGAAGCCCAGAGTGTCAGGTATGAGTTGGCTCAGTTCCCTTTAAGTATGTGCTCTCCTCCTCCCAGCACTGGCAGCCTCATCCCAAAGTGGAGCAGTGCTGGAGCTCAGGGGCTGCTGAATGTGTTCAGCCTGGGTCTGGGAACAGGCTGTGTTGGTCCCAGCCTTAGTCAGTGATCTGGTCCACTTCTGCTGCACTACCTGTGTAAGCAACAGTAGTGGCTTCCCCTGCCTTGCTCAGAAGGCACTCCAGGTCTGAGTCACCTTTGTCCCTTACAGCAGAGCTCTCCCCACGACCACTGCAGCCCTTACCCTGGTTTGTAGCTGCCCTGCAGAGCAAACAGGGCTGGTGCAGGCACTTGACATGGGTCAGGGTGCCACCTGTTGCTGTACAGTTGCAGTAAGAGACCCAGATGACTTCTGGTGTGCTGCCTGTATAAGTGCAAGTAATGGCTGCCCCTGCCCTACTCAGACACTGCTCAGGATCAGAGCCAACTTTGTGCCTTATAGCCAAGCCCTTCCCTTGACCATAGCATCCCTCACCCCAGTGTACAGCTGTATTGTGAAGCAAGGACGGCCAAAAAGGTCTCTTGGCTCAGGCTGGAGTTTGTGCCAGTGAGGTCACAGGAAACCAGCCAGTGATCCGTTTAGTTTCAATCCACCCTTTCTGCCCTGATCCAGGAGTAAGTAAACATGTGCACTCTCCTTATGATCAGAGTCCAGGAGTCTCACAGCCCTCCTGTTAGTCCCATGGTCCCTGGGAGCAGCCAAGGGGGCTCCTCTTCCCAGTGTTGGACACCAAGGCTGGGGTTCCCCATATGTGGCTCGAACTTCTAACTCCCCAGGGAGGATCTCCACTCATGTAATTCCCTTCCTCTTCTTACTCCCCTCCCAGGGGCACAGGTCCTGACCTGTTCTCTTCTCTTCCCTTCCTATCCATTTCTATGTGGATCTTTCTTACACCCTTCATTGTGCAGGAGTCTTTCTGCCAGTCTCCTGTTAGTTTACAGTGAGAATTGCTCCACATGTTAATGTATTTTTGACGTGTCCTTGGGGGGAAGTGAGTTCTGCATTCTCCTACTCTGTCATCTTGATCTCCTCCCCTTCTGCTAATTTTGGGCTGTTTGTTCTTTTTCTAGTTTCTTGAGGTGTAGAGATATGATGTTTATTTGAGATTTTTATAATTTCTTATAAACCTTCATGGCTATAATCTTTCAGAACTGTTTTTGCTGCATCCTACAAGGTTTGATATGTTGTATTTTTATTTTCATTTATTTTGATGTCATTTTTATTCCTCTTTTGATTTCTTCTTTGACCCATTTGTTATTTAGAAGTGTATTGTTTAGTTTCTACATATTTGTTGATCTCACTTTTCTCTTGTTCTTGATTTCTAGTTTTACATCACTGAGGTCATAAAAGGTAGTTGTTATGATTTCAATCTTAAATTTGCTAAAATTTGTTTTGTGGCTTATCATATGCTCTATCCAGAAAATTTTTCCATGTGCACTTGAGAAGAATGTGTATTCTGTTTCTATTGTGTGGAGCATTCTATCTATGACTGTTAAGTCCACTTAGTCTAAAGCGTGGCTCAATTCTAATGTTTCCCTTTTGACTTTTTGTCTGGATGATCTATCCATTCTGATAGGCTGGTATTGAAGTCTCCTATTATTATTGTGTTATTGTCTATTTCCCTTAAGATCTGTTAATATTTGCTTCATATATTTCAGTACTCAAGGTTTGGAACCCTATATATTTATAATTTTTATATCTTTTATGTATTTACTCATTTATCATTATGTAATCACCTTCTTTTTCTCTTGTTATAACTTTTGGTTTGAAGTCTATTTTGTCTGGTATCAGTATGGCTTTGCCCACTTTCTTTTGGTTCCCACTTGCATATGAACGTCATCTTTCTTCACTTTGAGCCTGTGTGTCTTTAGAGGTGAAATGTGTCTCCTTCAGACAGCATATAATTGGGTCTTTTTAAAAATCCATCCAGCCATTCTATGCCTTTTGATTGGTGAGTTCAGTCAACTTACATTTACATTAATATTACATATTAAAAATTACCCTAAATGTGCATTGACTTTTTAATCTTTTGTCTTCTAGTTATTTTGTCTCTCCATTTTTTTCTTCTGTTTCTTTCTACCTTTGTAAGTTGGTGGTTTTCCTTGGTGAATTGCTAGTCTCCTCTTTTTAAGTTTAGTGTCTCTGTTCTGGACTTTTGTGGTTAACATGAACTTTACATAAAATATCTCATAAATAAAATAGTACTTTTTCTGCTGATAGCAGTTTTTCTTCATTCACCTGTAAAAGTTCTGTTATTTTACTCCTCTCCATTTATATTTTTAATTCCTAAACTATCTTTTTACCTTGTGAATTAATTATCAAATTGTAGTAGCTATAATTATTCTCAATGTTCTTTTGCTTTAACTTTTAGGCTATAATTGTTTAATATAACATTCTAAAACAGAGATGCAATTTTCTAATTCTGACTGCCTATTTACCATCTTAAACAGAGTTTTGTGTACTTTGGTCTTTTTGTTTCAGCTTGAAGAGCTAAAGCATTTCTTGTAAGACAGGTTTAGTGGTCATGAACTCCCTCAGATTTAGTTTGTCTGGGAAAGTCTTTATTTCTCTTTCATATTTAAAAGATAACTTTGCCAGATAAAGTATTCTTGGCTGGCAATTTTTTCTCTTTCAATATTTTGAATATATCAGTCTACTCTTTCCTAGCCTGTGGAGTTTCTGCTGAGAAATTTGCTGATAACCTAATGGGGGTTTCTTTGTAGGCTACTGTCTTTTTTCCCCAGCTACCTTTAAAATTCTTTCTTTATTATCAATTTTTAAACATTTCATTTTAGTGTGTCTTGGAAAAGGTCTTTTTGCATTGAGATAATAAGGTGTTTTATTAAATTCATGGACTTGTATATGCAGTTTCTTCTCCTTATCTTTCTCTTCTTGTATAGGCATTAATCTTATGGTGGCTTTTCTCTTGGAGTCTGATAATTCTCGTAGGGTTTTTTCACTTTTTAAAAATCTTAGTTCTCTTTCTTCTTCCACCTGAATCAGTTCTAAATTCCTATCCTCGAGCTAGCTTATTTCCTCTTCCATCTGATATGCTCTATTTCCGAGGCTTTCTAGTTTTCCAATGCATTCATCATTTCACTTATTAAGTTCTTCAGCTCCAGAATTTCTGATCGGTGTTTCTTTTTAGAATACAATCTCTTTGGTAAAGGACTGTTTTTGTCCATTAATTTTATTCCTGAGTTGATGGAATTGTCTTTCTGAGTTTTCCTGTAGATCACTGAATTTCTTCATAAATTCTGTTTTGAATTCTTTGTCAGTTAGATTGCATGTCTTTATGTTAAGGTGCTGAAGGATAATCATTTTCTTTTTGTTATATTGTATTACCATAACTTTTCATAGTGTTTGATGAAATGTGCTTTCTGCCACCACATTTGAAATAGCAAACACTTTTCTTATTTAGGTAAGGCTCTGTTTACTTTGATTCTAACAATTCAACAGGTTGATAATTAGGAACCTTTATTTTGTTTTCCAGAAGGTGACATTATAGGACAAGTTTTTAATTTCTTTTACCAGTGCTGATTGCTAAATTTGGGAGCACATATATTAAAAAGCTAGAAAAAAAAAAAAAGCTGGCAGCAGAGTAGAGTAAGGTGTTTGCTTAGCACATGGGTTTTTGGGTGTGCCCATGGCCTGCTAGGAGGATCCTTGTGTTGGGGAGTTGCAGAGGTCTGTGGGCAAGCCTATTGCTGGAAACTTTGGGCAGACGATAAGAAATGTATCCCTTCAGTTCTCTTTGTCTACTTTCTATTTTCTTTTGCACCCCCAAGTCATGGAGATTTCCCCTCAGATATACAGGTTTTGCTGAAAAAAAATTGGAACCCTCCAGCTGCAGCCCACACAGCCATGAGTAATTTCACTCACCCCTTTCATTTTCTATCTCTTCTGCTAGAGAGGTCGCTGCTGCCTCTGGTGTCACTGCTGCCAGTGTCACTGCCTTAAGTGCCATCAGTGCTGCTGCTGCCATCACTGTGACTCCCTTGGCTCCATAGCCTCCTCTGAGGTCAAAGCTACCCACTTTCAGATGCACAGATGAATGTATCTCTGGGTGTCCTAGTGTGCGATGTAAAGGAGCTTCTGATCAGTTGTGAGAGAAAGAAGAAATGACTCAGGTCACAGTGATGCTGATGCCTCTCCAAATTCAGTTTCTATATATTTTTTGCTCCACTTTCTCTGGGTTGGTTTCAATATCATACAGGTTCTTTACTCATAGTCATAAGGTGACTATGTTAACTCTAAACAAATTCCAGTGTGAAGAGAATACCTGATTTACTAATTGTGCCAACATAAGTCCAGGAATTGAGTCTCATTGTTTCTAATTGGCCTGACATAATTCATGGAGTCAATCTGAACCAAGCACCATAGGCAGGGGGATGGAAAGTAATTAGTGTTGTAGGCTTACTTCATAAGTTGCATCCTTAGAACTTGTATTGGAATCAGTATCACCTGTAGTTCATAGTCTGAGACTAAAATCAAAATATCTCAAGAAAGCAAAGTGTGGGGTTTCCCTGGTGGCACAGTGGTTAAGAATCTGCCTGCCAATGCATGGGACACGGGTTTAAGCCCTGTACTGGGAAGATCCCACATGCCGTGGAGCAACTAAACCCATATGCCTCAACTACTGAGTCTGCTCTCTAGAGCCCACATACCACAACTACTGAAGCACATGCGCCTAGAGCCCGTGATCCGCAACAAGAGAAGCCACTGCAATGAGAAGCCCACGCATCACAACGAAAAGTAGCCCCCCGCGTGCTGCAACTAGAGAAAAACCCTCGCAGCAACAAAGACCCAATGCAGTCAAAAATAAATAAATAAAATAAATAAATTTATTAAAAAAAAAAAGAAAAAGAAAGCAAAGTGGTTTCTAGGGCGCACAAACAAAGCAAGATAATGCAGTCTAATTGCTTCAAACTCATATGTCAGTTTCAAAAACATATAGACCTTATTGTTACTTTGCCATTTATTACATAAATATAGATGGGAGTGATAATGCAGTTAGTTGGCTTATTATGGGCACAATCTGAGCACTCATTTTGGATTTTCATAGGCTCTCACATCTATCTGATTTTATTTTCGGTGTTAATAAAAAGACCGTATGCCTAATGTTGTTTTCCCTCAGAAGTTATTTACATGTATATAGCATGTTAATTAACCACCTACGTTTTTCATGGGAAGCTTCTGGTAATAAGTTCGGCAAGTGCCCCTTTTGTTTCTTTGCCCCATCCATCCTTCAGAATCTCAACATTGCAGCTTTAAACGTACCCATCGTTTTCAGTCATAGGCATAGACTTCTAAGTGCTGCTGGAGAAAATCATACAACAGTGCCCTAAACATCTGATATCTTACTAAAATAACACTTTTGGGTACTTCTTTGATAAACTTAATCAAAAAATGGGAGCAAGGTTTCTTCCAAAATTTATAACGGAACAATATTCAATTTGATATTTTAAGAGCTCCAGTGGTTCTGATGTAGTAGATGAATATGGTTCCTACAAGAGATGATGAGAAATCCTGTTCAGTTTTTTTTAGCTACTACCTTCATTCACTAAAATATGATTTTAATTTACTTGCCTACCACCGTAATCAGACAATTCCTGCAAATGTAAATGTCCTCCAAATTGATACATCCAATTATTTAGTCATAGTATTTTTCAGCTCCTACTGTTATTTAATGTGTTCTTTATATGAAGCTCCTTTCTTCATTTACTCCATGAGAAAAATCACTACTGGTTCTCCTGCTATTTTCTCATTCCTTATTTACTGATTTATCCTTTTTATCCACTTATTAAATGCTTAAATTTCCCCACGTTCAGTATTTTATTCTATTATCCCCTCATTCCATATGCTTGTCTTGGGGATCTCATTCACTTTCATGATTTCAGTCACGTTTTACATTTTGATAATTTCTAAATATCTACAGCATAACCCTGCTTCTTGAGCACCAGACTTATGTTCAACTGCCTACTGAACATATATAATATCTTCCTGGTCACCTAAAGGAATTTCAAATGCAATATATCAAAATCTATATTTTCCATCAAATTCACTCCTCCTCTGTCACATTTCTTCCTCAAAGCACATAACACTGTCAACAACCACTCAGTCCTCATACCAGAAATATGAAAATAACTCCTCATGCTTCCTCAATATCCACATTCAGTTTCTTACTAATTTCATCAGGTTCTACTTGTAATTTCTTGAATCTATCTTCTGCACTACATTATTATTGCTAGCAATAATGTATACAGGGGCTGATACACACACTTTATTTCAATATTATCGTTAATTCCATTTTCGTCTGATCTTCACTCTGCCTCAACTGAAATTATTGCAGTATTTTATTTTTTAAAACTGGTCTCCTATCCTTAGACTTAGTTCCTCTGCAATTCATTTTTATACTATTTTTAAAATTGATGTTCTAAAAAATTAAATCTAATAATATTATTCCTCAGCTTTATACAATCCAATAGCTCTCTAATATCAAAATCTAAAGTCTAAATCCTTAGCTTGGCTCAAAAAAAGCTCACATTTTCTGGATTCTGATTATTTTTCCAGTCTTATCACTCACCACCTTTGAAGGCTTTTTTCTCCAGCCATATTATGTAAGTTACCTTATTTCCCAGAATGTACCCAGCAGTATATATTGAATATGATAACTATTCAATAGATATTTGCTGAATAATTAAATATTATCAAGTTGTTAACACATAATTTTAGCTGCAACAATAATGAGCTTAAATCAACATTTAGCCTTAGCTAAGAGTTAAGCAATTTAGGGACTTCCCTGGTGGTCCTGTGGGTAAGACTCTGAACTCCCAATGCAGGGGACCCGGGTTCAATCTGTGGTCAGGGAACTAGATCCCGAATGCATGCCACAACTAAAGATCCTGCACACCACAATGAAGATCCAGTGTGCCACAACTAAGACCTGGCCCTCAGAATGGGAGAAAATATTTGCAAATGAAGCAACTGACAAAGGATTAATCTCCAAGATTTACAAGCAGCTCATGCAGCTCAATAACAAAAAAACAAACAACACAATCCAAAAATGGGCAGAAGACTTAAATAGACATTTCTCCAAAGAAGATATAAAGATTGCCAACAAACACATGAAAGAATGCTCAACATCATTAATCATTAGATAAATGCAAATCAAAACTACAATGAGATATCATCTCACACCTGTCAGAATGGCCATCATCAAAAAATCTAGAAACAATCAATGCTGGAGAGGGTGTGGAGAAAAGGGAACACTCTTGCACTGTTGGTGGGAATGTAAATTGATACAGCCACTATGGAGAACAGTATGGAGGTTCCTTAAAAAACTAAAAATAGAACTACCACACGAACCAGAAATCCCACTACTGGGCATATATCCTGAGAAAACCATAATTCAAAAAGAGTCATGTACCAAAATGTTCATAGCAGCTCTATTTACAATAGCCAGGACATGGAAGCAAACTAAGTGTCCATCATCAGATGAATGGATAAAGAAGATGTGGCACATATATACAATGGAATATTACTCAGCCATAAAAATAAACGAAATGGAGTTATTTGTAGTGAGGTGGATGGAGTTAGAGTCTGTCATACAGAGTGAAGTAAGTCAGAAAGAGAAAAACGAATATACTATGCTAACACATATATATGGAATCTAAGGAAAAAAAAAAAAAGGGGGTCATGAAGAACCTAGTGGCAACATGGGAATAAAGACACAGACCTACTAGAGAATGGACTTGAGGATATGGGGAGGGGGTAGGGTAAGCTGTGACAAAGTGAGAGAGTGGCATGGACATTTATACACTACCAAACGTAAAATAGATAGCTAGTGGGAAGCAACCGCGTAGCACAGGGAGATCAGCTCTGTGCTTTGTGACCACCTAGAAGGGTGGGGTAGGGAGAGTGGGAGGGAGGGAGATGCAAGAGGGAAGAGATATGGGAACATATGTATATGTATAACTGATTCACTTTGTTATAAAGCAGAAACTAACACACCATTGCAAAGCAATTATACTGCAATAAAGATGTTAAAAAAAAAATAAAAGACCTGGTGCAGCCTAAATAAATAAATAAATATTAAGAAAAAAAGAGTAGGCAATTTTAACATAGGTTTTGGACCTCTATTGCAGATTTGAATTCATAATTCTTGCTTTGTAGCACATCTTTATTATTGTTGCATGCATGGCTCTCTTTTATTTGTTTGTTTTTCATTTATGCAGTAAATATCTGAGAATTCACTACCCAGCACAGAAACAAGAACAATAACAATATATTGTAATTAAATTATTTCCCCCCACTTTGTATCAACATGCATCTAATCAAAGTTTTCAGCATATTTTAGAAAAATCAACTTTATCTTGAAGTGTTTGTTTTTTGTTTTGTTTTTTTAATTGGGATATAGTTGATTTACAATGTTGTGTTGTTTCAGGTGTAAAAATCTATTATATATATACATATATCCACACTTTTTAGATTATTTTCCCATATAGCCGTTACAGAGTACTGAGTAGAGTTCTCTGTGCTATACAGTAAGTCCTTATTAGTTATCTATTTTATATATAGTAGTGTGTATGTGTCAATTCCAGTCTTCCAATTTATCCCTCCTTCCCCTTACTCCCCTGGTAACCATAAGTTTATTTTCTATATCTGTAAAGGATTATTTTTTTTAATGTGGTAAAAAACTATTCACTTTAATCAGTAACCAAAATATTGTTTTATAAGGTTATTGAGAAGAAACAAATAATTGTGAAAATGTGAATTAGACATGAGATACTTCTCTTTCACTTCAGGTAGAACTGGATGGTTTCCAGGCTAAGAGCAAGGAATGGTCATTAGCCCTTATATGACATCTTAGAATCTATGATGTCATTTCTGAAATCTACTTATCTTCTAATAATGAAAGCATAATTTCTGCAAAGAAGTGCTTTATGTGTGGTGATACTATTATTTCCATTCATCACTATTAAAACATAAGCATCACTTTATCCAACATGCTTAGGAAATTG
The DNA here is from genome assembly GCF_009873245.2 of Balaenoptera musculus. NCBI lineage: Eukaryota > Metazoa > Chordata > Mammalia > Artiodactyla > Balaenopteridae > Balaenoptera > Balaenoptera musculus. The sequence continues at coordinate 65,962,575 of NC_045806.1, read as the reverse complement.
GAGAGTTTAGTTAATCAAATATTTGTATTCTAGACCATCTCTACTTACATCAGTCATAGATTCTCAGTTTTCTAAAAATGTAAATTGTAAAATGTGAAGTTCTAATTGCAATGGAAAATTCTATACATTTAAATGGCACTCTGAATTTTATAGCTCAATTTGTCAACCACCGTCTCACTTAGTATTTCCCCCACTTAGTATTTACATGGAGGAATCTGAGGCTCAGAAAGAGTAAATGATTTGCCCAAAATAAGCCATACATCTCATTAGTGCCAGAGCTAGTACTCAAAGTTCATCAAAGATATGTGCATAATCTATTTCTTTAATGATTAAGAAGATACTTAATTTCATTCAGAATTTCATTTATTGATTTACTTTCATATATAGTATATATTTTATCCATTCAATACATATTGACTGAGTGCTTTATATGCATCAGGAAGAGTGATAAACTCTATAACTGTCATGGCTAATGAGGAAGTATGAAAAGCAAATAGAATAGGCAGCAAAATAGCAGTTGGGTAATATCTTGCTAAAACTAAAACCTAAAATATGAAAAGAAGATTTTTATGTGGTGATAAGTGAGGATGTGTGTGTGGGGAGATGTGTATTAGATTAGAAAGGGACTACAGGGGTTATCTTATTCAAATCTCCTCTCAATATAACAATCCCCTCTATAGAAGTCCAGCCTCTACTTCAAAATCTTTAGGAAAAGGAAGCTCACTACTTCACTATCTTGTTAAACTAATTGTTGTAAAATTCAATTTTATATTTAACACTAGTTCTTACTTTATAAAAGTAAAGTTTTTAATGGGTCTTCCCTGGTGGCCCAATGGTAAAGAATCCGCCTTCCAATGCAGGGGATGTGGGTTCGATCCCTGGTCAGGGAACTTAGATCTCACATGTCGCGGGGCAACTAAGCTCACGCCCCACAACTACTGAGCTCACGCGCCTTAACAAGAAAGCCCACGTGCAGCAAACTACAGAGCCCACATGCCCTGGAGCCTGCGTGCCACAACCAGAGAGAGAAAACCCGCACACCACAACTAGAGAGAAGCCCATGCGCCACAACGAAGAATTGATACAGCCAAAAAAATAAAAGAAAATAAATTAAAAAACTAAAGATGTTGAAAGAAGTAATTAAAAATGCTCTAAGTCACATATTTATAAACTGAAATGATGTTGTCATGGTTGGTCTGAAAATTAAATAAGTTTTATAATATAAACACTCACACACACAAAAATACAATTGACACAGTGAACACTCAATAAGTATTAGCTATTATTATGGAGGTAAGCAAGCTGAATCTATATGGACTGAATGTTATACCAGAAAAAAGATTTTTAAAATACATTTGTTGGGGGGAGGGATAGATTGGGACTGTGGGATTGACATGTATATACTGCTATATTTAAAATAGATAACCAACAAGGACCTACTGTATAGCACAGGGAACTCTGCTCAATATTCTGTAATAATCTAAATGGAAAAAGAACTTGAAAAAGAATGGATACAGTAAGTCCCCTACATACGAACCTTCAAGTTGTGAACTTTCATATATGCAAATGTGCATTCGCATGTCCAATCACATGTTAGTTCATGTTAGTGTCTAATGTACATTGTCACGTGCATGCATCCTCTACAAGTGGTTATGCTTTTGTGTACTTTACTGTACAGTACTATCTTTATTTCAAGCCCAGGATGTCCGGAAGCAAGCATAAAAGCAGTGGTGGTGTAGCTGGTACAGTACTACCCAGACATCACTGGATCGTTTTTTCAAGAGAATAGATAGAATTGAATCCAGCAAGGAACCAGAACCTGTGCCATCGACATCAGGAATGAATGAAATTGCAACTTTCCCTCCGTCTCCTATTGCTGATGATCCTTCAGCTCTACCATCTCCCACCTCCTCTCCCTCCTCCAGTCAGTAACTCTTCTTGTCTGTTCACTCGATGTCAGCCCCTGTATGCCAGCTGTTGTACTGTACTACTGTACTTTTCAAGGTACTGTACAGTAAGACTAAAAATGTTTTCTTTATTTTTTGTGTTTGTTTTTTATGTATTATTTGTGTGAAAAGTACTATAAAGATATTACAGTAGAGTACTATATAACCAATTGTGTTAGTTGGGTACATAGGTTAACTTTGTTGGACTTACAAACAAATTGGACTTATGAACACACTCTTGGAATGGAACTCGTTCATATGTAGGGGACTTACTCTACATGTATTATAATTGTATAACTGAATCACTTTGCTGTACACCTTAAACTAACACATTTTTAATCAACTATACTCCAATATAAAATAAAAATTTTAAATAAAATACATTTCTGAAAATTTTTTATTACTACACATCTCCTTAGCATAACATAATACAAAGTATATTTGAAAAGTCAATTATTTGTATTTTTCTTGGCTGATTCCAGAAAATTTAGTTTCTTGTGTTAAACTTATCCATTTTTCATGGTTCCTGAAAATATTATAAAGTGAGATAAATATAAACAACCTACTAGAATGCAAGCTCCAGGATGACATCAATCTTATTTTCCACTGTATCCCTGGAATTTGAAACAGAGGGTAATCTAAAGAATTATTTAATGACAAATGACTTTAATAAATATAGAATATAAACAGAAAATAGATCTGAATAAGACTTGAGCAAAGGAGCAAATATGTGGGGTGAAATTCTACCTTTTCATTCATCAGTGACCCTCAAATATTCCAGTATTTGAATCTGAACACAAAAAAGTAAACTGGTAATCAGAAAATGTAGGTTCAGAAGTGTCACTTTCCTTGTATTCATTGTTATTATCATTGTCATCATCATCATCAACATCATCATCATCATCATAGAAACGATTATTGAGTACTTTTTATCTGCCAGGCACTGTGTTAAGTGTTTTTCATGTGTTAACTCATTTAATTCTCACAATTCTCTGATGAGGTAAGTGTTATCACTATTGACCCCATTATACAAAAAAGAGGCCTTGAGAAATTAATGTGTGCGAGGCCACACAGATAGAAAAATGCAGTGTTGGGCTTCAAATACATGATTTCTTTGATTCCAAATCTGACACTCTGAACCACTATTCCCATTACCTCCATGGGCAAATTATTTCCTATTTCTGTGCCAAAACATCTCTCTCTGAAAGATCAGAGGCTGAACTTTTCCTAGGTGATTTCTTCCTACTCTGATATTATGTCATTACATGCCAAAGTGTTTCCTTTTATAGAGTATAAGCTAGCTTTGGAAATATAGTCTCAGGAAAAAATATATGCTGCATAAGTTCTCTGGTGGTTGAGCATTTTAAAAGTTTATATTTGAACTTATTCTAGAATCAAAAAATATTACTAAAAAATGAGACAAACCAGTATGCTGTACAACATTGGATTACTTAAAGAGCAAGTGAAGAGATGAAGAAGAATCTATCCTGAGAAATTGTATCTACTTCTTTTCTCTTGTCCAGTAAACTAGAGAGATGGTAATGCTGGCATAGATAAGGAGGATATATTCCAATCTCTTCCTTTCTTGTGGCCACTTAATAAAGATGACTTTTTTTTTTTTTTTTAATTAGCCGGGTAGGAAGAAACAGACTCCTTGAAATGGTTTGCCCTGGTTAACAGCATGAAATAACTGGTTGCAAGACTCATATTGAATGTATATTTCTGCAAATTAAAGGGGGCAGATCCCACATATACCTCTATTAAAATAAATAACTATATTAACTAACATATTGCCACATTTATAAACTTTCCAAAGTATTTTCACATCCTTTACTTAATTTGATCCTCATTTTTTTTAAACATCTTTATTGAAATATAATTGCTTCACAATGGTGTGTTAGTTTCTGCTTTATAACAAAGTGAATCAGCTACAGATATACACACGTTCCCATATCTCCTCCCTCCCGCATCTCCCTCCCTCCCACCCTCCCCATCCCAACCCCCCGGGCGGTCACAAAGCACCATGCTGATCTCCCTGTGCTATGCGGCTGCTTCCCACTAGCTATCTATTTTACATTTGGTAGTGTATATATGTCCATGACACTCTCTCATCCTGTCACATCCCACCTCTCCCCCTCCCCATATCCTCAAGTCCATTCTTTAGTAGGTCTGTGTCTTTATTCCCATCTTGCCACTAGGTTCTTCATGGCCTTTTTTTTTTTTTTTTCCTTAGATTCCGTATATATGTGTTAGCATACTGTATTTGTTTTTCTCTTTCTGACTTACTTCACTCTGTATGACAGACTCTAACTCCATCCACCTCATTACAAATACCTCCATTTCATTTATTTTTATGGCTGAGTAATATTCCATTGTAGATCCTCATTTTTTTTAACGTTGCCCTGTGCCACATCTTCTGTTCATTCAACAGTCAAATATGATCACCCCACTATATAGCTGTGCAAACTGAATCTTAGACAGTTTAGGCGATTCACTGAAGGCCATACACCTAAAAAGTAGCAAAGCCAGAATTCAAACCTAACCTTCCAGAATATAAAACACACACCTTTTTCCCCCTCTAGTTTCTTTGGAAGCATCAGGCAGGCAGCCATCTCCACTCCAGCCACAACACCTCCCATGCTTACAAATGGATGTCTTCCAACATTTCATATGTAGGCTGATTGCACTAGAACTCACAATGCATCTTACCATTCACACTGTATTGTGACTGACAATTAGATCCCTATACTAACCCACAAAGCCTTTTTAAACAACATGTAGTTGAACTAAAGAATTTTTAAAAATCTAACCACTGCAACCTCTTTTTTTTTTTAAATTAATTAATTAATTTATTTTGCCTGTGTTGGGTCTTCGTTTCTGTGCAAGGGCTTTCTCTAGTTGCGGCAAGCGGGGGCCACTCTTCATCGCGGTGCGCCGGCCTCTCACTATCGTGGCCTCTCTTGTTGCGGAGCACAGGCTCCAGACGCGCAGGCTCAGTAGTTGTGGCTCACGGGCCCAGTTGCTCCACGGCATGTGGGATCTTCCCAGACCAGGGCTCGAACCCGTGTCCCCTGCATTAGCAGCAGATTCTCAACCACTGCACCACCATGGAAGCCCAACTGCAACCTCTTTTTAATTCAAATCTCCAAATATTTTGTTTATGCCAGTTATATGGTATTTAACATAATCCTCCCTTATAGTTATGATTACATCTGAAAGCAGAAACCATCTTTTATCATATCTCTTTTTCTGATTGTATCTAGAATAGTTCTTTACACATAAAATCCATTCAATTTTGTTGAATTGGCCAGTAGAGCCTAGAGAAGAACTGTTTTACTTTCTTAGCTCTAAGACACCATTGTTCAGTGAGCTTTGGAGTCAGACGTAGCTGACCTTGAATCTCAGTGTTAGAATTTTTTGAGTGATAGCCAGCAGGTTCTTCAAGTTCTTCCACACTTCTGGACTTTGGTTTTCTTGCATTTAAAAGTGATAGTAATATATGGATTAAAGAAGGTCCTTTAGCGAAAATTCTTAGCACAGTATCTAACACATTGTAGTTCATTAATAAATATTAACTGTATACGTAAATTTATATATACTTATATAGTATGCATTCATATATATTTATATAGTATATATACATATAATACATGTATTATGTATATTTATACATATATATGTATATTCATATAAATGTATATTTAATTTAATCAAATGCATTGAATATTTTATGTGAAACTCTCTGCAGATTTCACTCAAAGACACCAGGCAGTTGTCTGTCCCTGCTGCATAACATGTCTTTTGTTCTCACAGCTTGCACTTAAAGGAGAGAACACTCCTTTAGCTATCCACCCCTCTCTCTTTTTTTTATCATGTAATCTGTAACAAAAAAAGAAAATAATAACAACTACTATTTATGGAGAGACTACCATATATCAGCCTAGTGCCAGGCACTTTGCACCCCTAATCTCATTTAACCTACACCACAATTCTTAAAATAGAAATATCATTAACTCCATTTTACAGAAAAGGGAACTGATTATCAAAGCAATTTAGAAACTTTTTCAATGTCAGAGTGATTGTGGCAGAATCTAGGTTTAACCTAAGTTTCTTAGATTGTAAAGCTTCATGCTCTTTCTACTACATCCATTGACATGTTCATAGGTGATAATCATAAATCTTTGTATGCCTAAATTAATAAAGATTAATTTACCTTTCAGAAACAAAGTCCATACTTATAGTTAACTATCCATTCTTGACATTTTATACCAAAGAGTATGGCATGAACTTAGGGGTGAGGACAAGGATTCCCTAAGTAGGAACATATAGTAATTTTCTGTGGCAGAGGCTTGGATTGGTATAAAACAAGTTAGTAACAATGGTAGAAAAGGAGGAGAGAGTTTTTGGGTTTTCCTCCATGATTTTAATTCCCAGAAGCTACCTTGCCATGGAAAAATATGTCCAAGGGTAAGGGGTGGTGCATAGGATTGCAAGTTCAGGTCACAAGGAAAAAGAAGGAAAGAGAACTAGAGGACACCTCCAACCTCCAACTTCTGAAAACAAAAAGAGGAATGAGAGATCCTAGAAGATAGTATAGTATTTAAGTACAAGTACTTTGGAATCAGGCTGAGTTTTAGACTTTGATTTGTCACATTTTGGTTGAATGACCTTGGGGAAATTACTTCATTACTCCAAACCCAATTTTCTCATCTGTAAGATATAAAAGTTAATAATACCCACAACATCAGATTATTGGGAGGATTAAATGAGGTAACGAATACAAATAATTTAGACAGAATCTGGCACAGAATAAACACTCAATAAATTTTAGCCATGATGATGATAATAATGATGATAATGATGATGATGATGATGTAATGATGATAATGGTTACTGTTATTGTTATTACTATCACTCTTTTACAATGGCATCCCAGGATTTGTGGAAGCCATTTATAATTAAGAGATAAAAATATAGCATATGCAATACTTGAATAAATTTTTATATAAGATTTTCTCTGTTTACATACTGTGAATACTCAGAAGGCTAGGAAAAGTACAAAGGCAATCAGAAGGAAAGCTGCAATGGGACCCTAAATTTGTCCATGCACATTCCATAAAGTTGATAATTACTTGACAATAAATATATGAGCTCACTCCAACATGAATATCAAATTTCCAAAAATATTAAGAAAAAAGGACTCTCAAAGTACTAAATATTCCACATACTGAAAAATGTGGTGATAGAAGAGATGCAGCTATTTGAGTGAAATACAAGCTCGCAGAAAATGATGTCAGGAAATTAATTTCATCACTACCAGTGTGTAGTAACGTATTTGCCTCTTAGCTCACATATAAACACATTCTAATGTCCTATTCTTGATGGAAATTGGAATATAATCTTGTAATAACTTTCATGGATTATGCTGTAAACATAGTTTGATTAATATAAGGAGTGACATTGGAGGTTGCTTAATGTCTAATACAAATGATCAACAAATTTAGGGAAAACAAGTTATTTAGAGGGCCTACATATACAAGCTGCTCACCACCTCTTAAGTTTTGTGAAATGGTCAGTTAGCCTTTCTCTAAAGGTATACTTTTTGAACAGGGGAGGGAAATAGGGAGAAGGAGACTGTCTGATACTGCCCGCACATTGTTGCAAAGTTCAGTTATTGTTTCCCTAACACACATAAACACTTCACATAGATTTATACAGCCCACACTACAAAATATACAAAATAAACAACAGACACATTAGTTAAGAGGTCTTCTACTTTTCTTTGACAGTTCATGATAATGGAATTTAATTGTGAAAAAAGCAAAATAATTTTAACTGAATGTCATTTGGTTCGTTCAAACTGGGAATCAGGGACATTTTAACAAAGGTTTTGAAACTTCTTTTGAAATCAGGAAGCTGCTATGCACAGATAAGAAGAGAGGTCTGAGGATTCTCTATCAGAAATTTCAAGGTTTTTTTTCCATCTGCTTTTTCACATTAACTGGTAATTATCCAGAGAGGCACATAATAGGGCAGAAATGACAGAACCCAACAAAGGTTTTTCTAAGATATGTAAATTGTCAATGATCGGCAAGGTGCAAGAGAAAGGTTTTCTAACAGCACAATTATTTATGCCAGTTCAGTTTGCTTTTAGGTAACAGTGATGGCCTGCTACAGAGCAGCTTCTTATCATGGGCCCTGCACATTAGTTTCCACCAGTCACTAAGAAAATGTGGCAAAACGGTTGCTTAAAAGGCTGGTGGTTACCCCTTATTGAGAAATTGTTTCTGAAAAACATGATGATCAAACTGTCACATTAAACAATTAAAAATTCCTTTAATTTTCCAGCATGTCATAAATGTTATAGACTTTCTAGTTAATATATACACATGATTGTGATCACACTATGAATGTGGAACTTGTCAGGACCCTATATATAATCAAACCATGTATCCTGTGGGTAAACCATGAAGGTTTTGGGGGTTTCTTTAGTGTACACTTCAGTTTGGCTTGTTTACAGAGCCTCTACTGGCCCATAAAAATTTCCCAGGACCCTCAAAAAAGAATGTCTCAGCTAATCTGACTTATCTAGAACCCTGGTTTCATTTACTTAGTATTTGCTTTTGTCTCTTAATAGTGCCAACAGCTTGGCAATTTTTTTTTATATACAGAAAGAGCTCAGTAATGCCAGTAATATGAAAAATAAAAATAGTAACAATATTATTTACAATTATCATATATTTTGTTATATAAGCCAAGATACTAATTTATTCCATCTTCACAACAACCCTATGAGATGCTTATTATTCTCCCAAACTTGCAGACAAGGAAAGAGACTCAAATGTTTATTAATTTGTCCAAGAATACATCTTGTAGTTACCAAATGAAAGCTTAATTTTTAGGTCTATTTTGTTTCTGAGGTCCGTTCTCTTAATCACTAGATGATGACATTTCTACAATTAATATTGATTTAATGAATAGATAAATGATAACAGTTCCTATCACTTACCTCTCTCCAGGAGTCCCTTATTTCTACCTTTGCCTAGTTCTCTATATGGTTACAACATTCATTTACTCTCTGCTCCAAGACTTAACTGTGTCTCATCGCTCTATATTTCTCCTCAGCAAAATGATTCTATTGTCAGCCTTCCATATAAAACTTGAGATGACCTTTTGAAATTTGCCCCCTTGAATCCTGTCCACATGGGTTATCACACAGTATTCCTACATACTGTTGTATGTAGGATACACATATTTATTGAAAATATACCTGATTCCCAATATACATTTCTTGAAATTTATATTTGCAATAAAAATAATATTCAACAGACTGAAGTCTTCTTTACTGACCCTCCTCGGAGGTAACCATTACTATACAAAAGTTTATATTCAGTTAAAAACAATTATGTAATAGTTTCTCAGTTTGCTCTGCCAGGACAGGATATTGTCATAAAAATGGATTTAATTTTATCTCTTCTTCTTTGTTTTCTCAAATACCACCAGCTTTAAGGATAATCCATATATTTCTAAGGAGAGAAACCAAAGAATTAAGCCACAGGATAGTTTAATATTAAGGTCATCTGCATACACAGGTACCTGACTAATGGAATGGTATTTGAGGGTCTTCCTCCCCTCAAAACCTCTCCCAATTTTCATTGTACATTTGGATCTCCTAGAATATTTGAGTAGAAAGTGATCACAATTATCAATTTCAACTCAGAGTTTTACAGGTGAAGTAACAGAAGTCAATAGAGGCAAGCAACACAGCTCATTAATGGCTTGAAAAGAGATGATGTACAGAACATGTCAGTTATAGTATTTGGCATACTCCCCCAAATTTATCTGCCTGAAATTGTCCTACCCAAATTTTCTGCAAAAAGAAGCAATGCTAGGCTGTTGTTTTGTATGGTGTTTGGTTATATAAGGATGACCACAGGAAGAACCAAGTGTGGTAACATGACTCAAGGGAACATAAAATGTTTAATAACTCATGATGTAACCCAAAAGAATTAACGTTATTGAACTAAGCCAATTATATTAAACGTAGCAGATTACTTAATGTAGACTGGAGTATATAAATATTGTTGAGTTCCAAGTGAAAAAATATAACAGACACATAAAGAAAAGAAAGAATTCCATGATAGAGACCACAAAATGGAGAGAGAGAGAGAGGTGAGAGAGAAAAGCAAAAGGAAGAAGGAGAAAAGGGAGGAGAGGAGAAGAAAATGAAGGAATGGAGGGAAAGAGGAAGGGAGGGAAAGAAAGAGAGATGAAGCAAACAGTCATCCATAGTCATGCTGAAAGCTTGGAATCTGAAAGCTTTTTGCTTCCAATCAGACTCATATGAATTCTGATAACAAATTCACAATTTCTTAAGTTGGTCTCAGTGACTTTGTTGGAACCTAAAGAGTTTAAGAAGCATATATGTAAAGCAAGATCACCTGATTTTTGTGGATATAGAAAGATGAAACTTGTTAAGATTTCTAATACTATGATAAATAAGAGTGGGGATAGTAAGCACCCTTGTCTTATTCCTGATCTTAGATGGAAAGCTTCCAACTGTTCACTAATGAGTAAGATGGTAACTGTGATTTTGTTGTATATGGCCTTTATTAATGTCGAGGTATGTTCCTTCTCTACCAAATTTGTTTGACATTTTTATCATGAAAGGATGTATTTTGTCAGGTGCTTTCTCTACATCTATTGAGATGCCTGTATGATTTGTATCCTTCATTTCATTAATGTGGTGTATCACATTGGCTGACGTGCATACGATGAAACGTACTTGCATAACGGGGTTGAATCCTGGGATTCATTCCAAGGATGACCTTTTAAAGTGGTGTTAAATTCATCTTGTTAAAATTTTGTTGAGAGTTTTACCATATTCATCAGGGATATTGGTCTATAATTTTCTTGCCTGTAATCTTATCTGGCTTTGGTATCAGGGTAATACTGGACTTACAAAATGACTCTTCTTAAAAATTTTGGAAGATTTTGAGTATTGTCATAAATTCTTCTTTAAATGTTTGGTAGAATTCACTAGTGAAACTATCTGGTCCTGCACTTTTACATGTTGAGAAGTTTTAAATTACTGATTCAATCTTTTTACTCATTATTGGTCTGTTCAGATTCTCTATTTCATTATCACTCAGCCTTGGCAAGTTTTATGCTTCTAGGAATTTATTCCATTTCTTCTAAGCTATACAATTTGTTGGCATATAATTGTTCATAGTAGTCTCTTATAATTCTGTGTATTTCTCTGGCATCAGCTGTATTCGCCTCCTTTTTCATTTCTGATTTTGTTTATTTAAATCTTCTCTCTTTTTTTGGTAGTCTAGTTAACGGTGTTTCAATTTTGTTTATCTTTTCAAAAAACCAGCTCTTAGTCTCATTGATATTTTCTATTGTTTTTTTCTGGTTTCTATTTCATTTATTTCTGCTCTGATCTTTGTTATTTCCTTCCTTCTGTTAAACTTTGGGTGGTTTTTTTTGTTTGTTTGTTTGTTTTCTAGTTCCTTGAGGTGTAAAGTTAGGCTGTTTATTTAAGATCTTTCTTTTTTCTTATTACTATATTTATCACTATAACCTTCCTTCTAAAACCTGTTTTTGCTGCATCACATAAGTTTTGGTATGGTGTATTTTCATTTTTAATTTTTCAAGATTTTTATATTTCCTTTTTGATTCCTTCTTCTACCCATTGTTTGTTCAAGAGTGTGTTGTTTACCTTTCACATGTTTGTAAATGTCTAAGCTTTCTTCTTCTTGGTTTCTAGTTGCATACCATGGTGGTCAGAAAAGACACTTGACATTATTTCAATCTTCTGAAAGTCTTAGATAGAGAAATCAGGTAGGCAAAAAAATAAAAGGCATCCAAATTAGAAAGTAAGAAGTAAAAATATCTTTTTTTGCAGATGATATAATATTTTATTTATGAAATTCCAAAGACTCAATCAAAAAATGTTGGAACTAATCAACAAATTCAGTAAAGTTGCAGGATATAAATCAACATACATAAATCAGTTGTGCTTTTATAATGAACAATGAAATATCAGAAAAATAATATAGAAAACAGTCCAATTAACAATACTATCAAAAACAATAAAAGACTTTGTTAAATTTAACCAAGGAAGTAAAAGATCTACACTATAAAAAACAAGACTTTGATGAAGGAAATTGAGGGAGACACAAACAAGTGAAAAGACTTTCCTGTGTTTATGGATCAGAAGAATTAATACTGCCATACTACCTGAAACCATCTATACAAAGCCAAAGCCATCTATAGATCCAATGAAGTCCTTATGAAAATCCCAATGGCAATTTTCAAAGAAATAGAAAAAAATCCTAAAATTTTTATGAGCCACAAAAGAACCTGAATAGTCAGAGCTATCCTGAGAAAGATAAACAAGCCTGGAGACATCACACTTCTTGGTTTCAAACAAAGCCATAGTAATCAAAACAGCATGGTACTAGCATACAAATAGACATTTAAACCAATGGAACAGGATAGAAGGTCCAAAAATAAACTTAAGTATAGACAGTCAAATAATATTTGAAAAGAGATCCAAGAATATTCAGTGGAACAGATAGTCTCTTTAATAAATGGTGTTAAGAAAACTAGATAACCACAAAGAGACCCCTATCTCACACCACTCACAAAAATTAAGTCAAAATGGGTTAAAGACTTAAGCATATGTCCTGAAACTGTAAAACTACTAAAAATAAACATAAGGATAAAGCTCATTGAAAATGGTCTTGGCAATATATTTTTGGATATGACACCAAAAGTACAAACAATAAAAGCAAAAATCATTAAGTGAGACTACATCTAATTTAAAAGTCTTTACACAACAAAAGAAACAATCAACAAAATGAAAAGGCAGAATTGGAGAAAATATGTCTAAATCACATATCAGATGAGGGGTTAATATCCAAAATATATAAAGAACTAATACAACTCAATAACAAAACCAAGAAACTGATTTAAAATGGGCAGACAAATTGAATAGAAATTTTTCCAAAGACATCCAGATGGACAACAGGTACATAAAAAGATGCTCAACATCACCAAACATCAGAAAAATGCAAATCAAAGTTACAATGTGATACTATTTTACACCTGGTAGAATGGCTATCTTCAAAAAGACAAGAGTTAACAAGTGTTGGTTAGAATGTAAAGAAAAGGGAAACTTTGTCCACTGTTTATGGAAATGTAAATTGGTCCAGCCATGATGGAAAACAGCATGGAAGTCCTCAAACAATTAAAAATAGAACTACCATATGATCCAGCAATTCCATTTCTGGGTGTATATCTAAGGGAAATAATATCAAAAAGATAGTCACAACCCCATGTTTATTGCAGATTTATTTACAATAGCCAAGATATGAAAAGCACCTTAATGTCTGTCAATGAATTAATGGATAAAGAATATATTATATAATATATATATTATATATTATTCAGCCTTGGAAAGAGGAAAATTGTGTCATTTGTGAAAACACAGTGAGATAAGTCAGAGAAAAATGCAATATCATTGTATGTGGAATCTAAAAATAAACTGAATTTGTAGAGATAGAGAGTAGAAAGGTAGTTGCCAGGGGGCTTATGTGTGGAACAACCGGGGAGATGTTGGTCAGAGGGTACAAATTTTCAACCAGAAAAAGAATAAGTTTTGGAGATCTAATGGACAGCATTCTGATGGTAGTTGACAGTATGGTATTACATACTTCAAAGTTGTTATGAGACTAGATGTTAACTGTTTTCACCACAAAGAAAGAAATAATAATATATGATATAATGGAGGTGTTAACTAATTCTCTGGTGGTAATCATATTGAAATGTATAAATGTATCAAATTAACACTTTGTACACCTTAAACTTACAAAATGCTATAAGTCAATTATATCTCAATTTTTTAAAAAGCAGCAGCAGAAAAAAAGAGTTTGCCTCGGATGTTGCAGAAAAAAAAAAAAAATGATAAAACTTGCTCTATCCTAGAACCAATATATATTGACCTTGCTTTTGTCACAGTGCTTTTTTTTTTTAACAGCCTATGATTATAATCAAAGTCTTTCTTTACCTATAGCCTGGGCTTTAAAAGTGGTAATGGCAGTACGTCAAAGTGATACCTTCGACATAATTACTGTAACACAGGAAAGCATATAAAATACAATTGTTTTTAAAATTACCATAGCAAAAAGCAGCCTGAGTCTAAGCTGACAGTTGTTGTTTGCAGGGTAGGAAATGACAACATTGCCAAACCAAGTTAAAAATGATGATACTTACCAAGGCCTGGGATATAGAATTTCAAGGGCACATGAATTTGTAGAATATAAACTTTAGATTAAGTGGAGGAAAGGATATTGTTAAAGGAGAAAGAGTAATCTTGAGTTTCCTAACCACTATTGGAACTCCAATGAAGTTATGCTTATGCCACTAGATTCTTTTCATACTTTCTAGCAAAATGATACTTTAGATTTCTATGTGACTTTTAATTCAAAGCACCTTCACTTTCATGTCTCTCTGAATACAAAACAGAAACAAGTAAAATAAATTCATATTATTTATATCTTATAATTTAGGTGATGATCCAGATGACCTCATTTAATTAGCATTCTTAATGAACCTGAATTATGTAGGTTAAATTGGTTTTTAGAAGGAATTGTTTTTTAGAAGATAATAGGTTAATATCAGAAATTTAGTCAAAATTCCATTTTGTTATTTTCCAGAGTATTTTTAGGTCAGTTAACATTCAGATCAAACTCCTATAAATCTTAACATAAACTTATGTGGATAAAATAATAGTATGACCCTTTTTTTTCATAATAGAAAGTATAGATTTTCAAATAATGCAGTATGCCCATCACTAATTATAATTTATTCCAAATAACTGTCTTTTTTTTTATCAGTTTGCCTAATATAAAACTTAATATCTGCTAATATTATTCGACCAAGGCTTTTGGCTCCATATGTTGTCTGAATGAAATCATAAATTTGATTTTTGGTGTGACCATTAGCTTACTAATCTCATAAAATTGGCTAAATTTACACTAGCACTTTGCATTATACACAGTAGGCACTTCACAAATCTTTAACTAAATGAAGCTATTTCCTTCTCTGTTCTTCAAAGACCATGTCTTGTCTTGTTTCCAAAGGGCCCAGAGACTAACCTGGAGAAGAAATCTGCCAAATATAGTCCCCAGATTGACTCCTATGAAGCGGTAGCTGCATTAAAGGAATTAAGGATAGTGATAGAGAAATTTTATCCCTAGATTTTCAAACTCTATAGGAAGAATTCACACACATAAAGTGGCAAGGTTAGAATAAGAGTAAATTGGTGTAGGTTTGCCCAGGACTGCCCTCATTTTACACTGAATGTCCCATTTCTTTTGAAACCTCTTAGTTCTTGGGTAAATCAGGATGACTGTCCAGGAGTTGGAGCAGTGAGAAGTATAAAAACAGAAGAGTTTGGAATAGATATTAAGTTAAATGCAGAAGAGAAAAGAACATTTCTCACAAATAACATTCTAAGCCTGCAGTGTATCCAACCTGTCCATAATTATCCTGCAGCCATTTTCATAATTTAAAAGCCTTTCTCATGCTAATAAGCATCAGCTAAGACAGGTTGCGTACAGGTGAATAACAATCTCTAATCATAGGTGATAAGAATGAAGTGAGATTCTTTCCTTAATTTCTCTTTCTGATATTTTGTTGTTAGTGTATAGAAATGCAACAGATTTATGTATATTAATTTTTTATCATGAAACTTTATCAAATTCATTGATGAGCTCGAGTAGTTTTCTGGTAGGATCTTTAGGATTTTCTATGTATAATATCATGTCCTCTGCAAACAGTGACAGTTTTACTTCTTCCTTTGCAATTTAGATTCTTTTTATTTACTATCACATGAAAAAGAATAAAATACCCAGGAATAAACCTACCTAATGAGGTAAAAGATCTGTACTCTGAAAATTACAAGACCATGATGAAAGAAATTGAAGACCACATGAACAGATGGAAAGATATACCATGTTCTTAGATTGGAAGAATCAATATTGTTAAAATGGCCATACTATTGAAGGCTATCTACAGATTCAATGCAATCCCTATGAATTTACCGATGGCAATTTTCACAGACCTGGAACAAAAAAATTTTAAATGTGGATCTAGACACAAAAGACCCTGAACAGCGAAAACATTCTTGAGAAACAAAAACTGAGTTGGAGAAATCAGGCTCCCTGATGTCAGACTATACTACAAAGCTACAGTGATCAAAACAGTATGGTACTGGCACAAAAATTGTCACATCAATAGAACAGGATCAAGAGCCTAGAAATAAATGCAATGCATTATGATCACCTAATCCATGACAAAGGAAGCAGGAACATACAATGGACAAAACACATTCTCTCCAATAAGTGGTGCTGGGAAAACTGGACAGCTACATGTAAAAAAAATAAAATTAGAATATTCTCTAGCATGATATATTAAAAAAAAAAAACTAAAAATGGATTAAAGACCTAAATGTAAAGCTGGGTACTATAAAACTCCTAGAGGAAAGCATAGGCAGAACACTCTTTAACATAAATTGCAGCAATTTTTGGGGGGGGATATGTCACCTAGAGTAATGGAAACAAAAGAAGAAATTTTTATCACACACACACACACACACACACACTGTATTTTATTTTTAAAAGGGAAAAATAAACTGACACCAAGCACTGTAAATGGATGACCACAACAAAAGCAACAATGTTTGTAATTACCAAACACGAAACACACTTATACTATGTCATAATATTGACATTGAGTCCAGTAATCCTCCACTGTAACAGCTCCTTTACTTTGCAGTGAAAATTGATTTGTATATTTTTTGCCTCTGAGTCCTTATGGAATTTTTTTATTCAAACAGAAAGTCATAAAAATTATAATCATCCTCATCAGTTCACTCAGTTCCACGTAATTGATTTTTTTTTATCTTGATCTTTTGTTAGCACTTTTATGAATTCATCAGTTTTCCATTAGAGTTCTGAAAATGCTTATTCATTCAGTTCAACAGTATAGTCAGTTACCAGAAACCTGTACTTGTCAGAGTCTTTTCCATGAATTCCTTGAAGATGAAACACTTTTATAGGAATATTTTTGCAAAAGCATCAGTGTACACCCAGAAATGTCTGTAAATGACAAAAGAGTTAAAAATGACCACGGTTAAAGATTTGATGAAAGTTCATAATAGTGCAATTGACAAAGAAATTTAGTTATTTCTGAGATATACATTTTAAAGTAATAACTAGAATTATGACATAACATTATACCAGAACATATAAGATTTTTAGAAATTTCATGTAATGTCTGAAACATTTATATTAACATATTTCCATACAAATAACTCAAAGAAAGTTTAATATTAGTTGGTTTTTTTGTTTGTTTATTTATACTGCAGGTTCTTATTAGTCATCAATTTTATACACATCAGTGTATACATGTCAATCCCAATCGCCCAATTCAGCACACCACCATCCCTACCCCACCGTGGTTTTCCCCCTTGGTGTCCATACGTTTGTTCTCTAAATCTGTGTCTCAACTTCTGCCCTGCAAACCGGTTCATCTGTATCATTATTCTAGGTTCCACATACATGCATTAATATACGATATTTGGGCTTCGCTGGTGGCGCAGTGGTTGAGAATCTGCCTGTTAATGCAGGGGACACGGGTTCGAGCCCTGGTCTGGGAAGATCCCACATGCCACGGAGCAGCTGGGCCCGTGAGACACAACTACTGAGCCTGTGCGTCTGGAGCCTGTGCCCCGCAACGGGAGGGGCTGCGATAGTGAAAGGCCCGCACACCGCGATGAAGAGCGGTCCCCGCACCGCGATGAAGAGTGGCCCCCGCTTGCCGCAACTAGAGAAAGCCCTCGCACGAACCGAAGACCCAACACAGCCAAAAATAAATAATAAATAAATAAATAAAGTAGCTATAAAATTAAAAAAAAAAAAAAAGAACTATGGTCTCTTGCAGCAAAATTTGGATTTTGGGATCAAAGTGTCCTGAACATTTAAAAAAAATATATATATATACGATATTTGTTTTTCCCTTTCTGACTTACTTCATTCTGTATGACAGTCTCTAGATCTACCCACGTCTCATCAAATGACTCAATTTCATTCCTATTTATGGCTGAGTAATATTCCATTGTATATATGTACCACAACTTCTTTATCCATTCGTCTGTTGATGGGCATTTAGGTTGATTCTATGACCTGGCTATTGTAAATAGTGCTGCAATGAACATTGGGATGCATGTGTGTTTTTGAATTTTGGTTTTCTCTGGGTATATGCCCAGTAGGGGGATTGCAGGATCATATGGTAATTCTATTTTTAGTTTTTTAAGGAATCTCCATACTGTTCTCCATAATGGCTGTATCAATTTACATTCCCACCAACAGTGCAAGAGGGTTCCCTTTTCTCCACACCCTCTCCAGCATTTGTTGTTTGTAGATTTTCTGATGCTGCCCTTTCTAACTTGTGTGAAGTGATACCTCATTATAGTTTTGATTTGCATTTCTCTAATAATTAGTGATGTTGAGCAGCATTTCCTGTACTTCTTGGTGATCTGTATGTCTTCTTTGGAGAAATATCTATTTAGGTCTTCTGCCCATTTTGGGATTGGGTTTTTTGTTTCTTTAATATTGAGCTGCATGAGCTGTTTATATATTTTGGAGATTAATCCTTTGTCCGTCAATTCATTTGTAAATATTTTCTCCCATTCTGACAGTTTTCTTTTCGTCTTCTTTATGGTTTCCTTTGCTATGCAAAAGCTTTGAAGTTTTATTAGGTCCCATTTGTTTATTTTTGTTTTTATTTCCATTACTCTGGGAGGTGGATCAAAAAAGATCTTGCTGTGATTTATGTCAAAGAGTGTTCTTCATATGTTTTGCTCTAAGAGTTTTATAGTGTCCGGGCTTATATTTAGGTCTCGAAAAAATTTTGAGTTTATTTTTGTGTATGGTGTTAGGGATTGTTCTAATTTCATTCTTTTCCATGTAGCTGTCCAGTTTTCCCAGCACCACTTATTGAACAGATTGTCTTTTCTCCATTGTATATCTTTGCCTCCTTTGTCATGTATTACTTGACCATAGGTGCGTGGGTTTATCTCTGGGCTTTCTATCTTGTTCCATTGATCTATGTTTCTGGTTTTGTGCCAGTACCATATTGTCTTCATTACTGTAGCTTTGTAGTATAGTCTGAAGGCAGGGAGTCTGATTCCTCCAGCTCCATTTTTTTCCCTCAAGACTGCTTTGGATATTCGGGATCTTTTGTGTCTCCATGCAAATTTTAAGATGATTTGTTCTAGTTCCATAAAAAATGCCATTGGTAATTTGATAGGGATTGCATTGAATCTGTAGATTGCTTTGGGTAGTATAGTCATTTTCACAATATTGATTCTTCCAATCCAAGAACATGGTATATCTCTCCACCTGTTGGTATCATCTTTAATTTCTTTCATCAGTGTCTTATAGTTTTCTGCATACAGGTCTTTCGTCTCCCTACGTAGGTTTATTCCTAGGTATTTTATTCTTTTTGTTGCAATGGTAAATGGGAGTGTTTCCATAATTTCTCTTTCAGATTTTTCATCATTAGTGTATAGGAATGCAAGAGATTTCTGTGCATTAATTTTGTATCCTGCTACTTTACCAAATTCATTGATTAGCTCTAGTAGTTTTCAGGTGGCATCTTTAGGATTCCCTATGTATAATATCATGTCATCTGCAAACAGTGACAATTTTACTTCTTCTTTTCCGATTTGTATTCCTTTTATTTCTTTTTCTTCTCTGATTGCCATGGCTAGGGCTTCCAAAACTATGTTGAATAATAGTGGTGAGAGTGGACATCCTTGTCTCATTCCTGATCTTAGAGGAAATGCTTCCAGTTTTTCACCATTGAGAATGATGTTTGCCGTGGTTTGTCATATATGGCCTTTATTATGTTGAGGTAGGTTCCCTCTATGCCCACTTTCTGGAGAGTTTTTATCATAAATGGGTGTTGAATTTTGTCAAAAGCTTTTTCTGCATCTATTGAGATGATCATATGGTTTTTTTTCTTCAATTTGTTACTATGCTGTATCACATTGATTGATTTGCGTATATTGAAGAATCCTTGCATCCCTGGGATAAATCCCACTTGATCGTGGTGTATGATCCTTTTAATGTGTTGTTGGATTCTGTTTGCTAGTATTTTGTTGAGGATTTTTGCATGCTTATTCATCAGTGATATTGGTCTGTAATTTTCTTTTTTTGTAGTATCTTTGTGTGGTTTTGGTATCAGGGTGATGGTGGCTTCATAGAATGAGTTTGGGAGTGTTCCTTCCTCTGCAATTTTTTGGAAGAGTTTGAGAAGGATAGGTGTTAGCTCTTCTTTAATGTTTGATAGAATTCACCTGTGAAGCCATCTGGTCCTGGACTTTTGCTTGTTGGAAGATTTTTAATCACAGTTTCAATTTCATTACTTGTGATTGGTGTGTTCATATTTTCTGTTTCTTCCTGGTTCAGTCTTGGAAGGTTTTACCTTTCTAAGAATTTGTCCATTTCGTCCAGGTTGTCCATTTTATTGGCATAGAGTTGCTTGTAGTAGTCTCTTAGGATGCTTTGTATTTCTGCGGTGTCTGTTGTAACTTCTCCTTTTTCATTTCTAATTTTATTGATTTGAGTCCTCTCCCTTTTTTCTTGATGAGTCTGGCTAATGGCTTATCAGTTTTGTTTATCTTCTCAAAGAACCAGCTTTTAGTTTTATTGATCTTTGCTATTGTTTTCTTTGTTTCTATGTCATTTATTTCCTCTCTGATCTTTATGATTTTTTTCCTTCTCCTAACTTTGGGTTTTGTTTGCTCTTCTTTCTCTAATTGCTTTAGGTGAAAGGTTAGGTTTTGTATTCGAGATGTTTCCTGTTTCTTGATGTAGGCTTGTATAGCTAAAAACTTCCCTCTTAGAACTGCTTTTGCTGCAGCCCATAGGTTTTAGATTGTCGTGTTTCCATTGCCATTTGTCTCTAGGTATTTTTTGATTTGCTCTTCTATTTCTTCAGTGATCTCTTGGTTATTTAATAACGTATTGTTTATCCTCAATGTGTTTGTGTTTTTTACGTTTTTTCCCCTGTAATTCATTTCTAATCTCATAGCGTTGTGGTCAGTAAAGATGCTTGATATGAATCAATTTTCTTATATTTACTGGGGCATGATTTGTGAACTAAGATGTGATCTATCCTGGAGAATGTTCCGTGTGCACTTGACAAGAAAGTGTATTCTGCTGTTTTTGGATGGAATGTCTATAAATATCAATTAAATCTATCTGGTCTATTGTGTCATTTAAAGCTTCTCTTTCCTTATTTATTTTCATTTTGGATGATCTGTCCATTGGTGTAAGTGAGGTGTTAAAGTCCCCCACTATTATTGTGTTACTGTCGATTTCCTCTTTTATAGCTGTTAGCAGTTGCCTTATGTATTGTGGTGCTCCTATGTTAGGTGCATATATAATTATAATTGTTATACCTTCTTCTTGGATTGATCCCTTGATCATTATGTAGTGTCCTTCCTTGTCTCTTGTAACATTCTTTATTTTAAAGTCTATTTTATCTGATATGAGTATAGCTACTCCAGCTTTCTTTTGATTTCCATTTGCATGGACTATCTTTTTCTATTCCCTCACTTTCAGTCTGTATGTGTCCCTAGGTCTGAAGTGGGTCTCTTGTAGACTGCATATATATGGGTCTTGTTTTTGTATCCATTCAGCAAGCCTGTGTCTTTTGGTTGGAGCATTTAATCCAATCACGTTTAAGGTAATTATCAATATGTACGTTCCTATGACCATTTTCTTAATTGTTTTGGGTTTGTTTTTGTAGGTCCTTTTCTTCTCTTGTGTTTCCCACTTAGAGAAGTTCCTTTAGCATTTGTTGTAGAGCTGGTTTGGTGGTGCTGAATTCTCTTAGCTTTTGCTTGTCTGTAAAGCTTTTGATTTCTTCATTGAATCCAAATGAGATCCTTGCAGTGTAGAGTTATCTTGGTTGTAGGTTTTTCCCTTTCATCACTTTAAGTATATCATGCCACTCCCTTATGGCTTGTAGAGTTTCTGCTGAGAAATCAGCTGTTAATATTATGGGAGTTCCCTTGTATATTATTTGTCATTTTTCCCTTGCTGCTTTAAATAATTTTTCTTTGTCTTTAATTTTTGCCAATTTGATTACTATGTGTCTCGACGTGTTTCTCTTGTGTTTATCCTGTATGGGACTTGCTGCGCTTCCTGAACTTGGGTGGTGTTTCCTTTCCCATGTTAGGGAAGTTTTAAACTATAATCTCTTCAAATATTTTCTCAGGTCCTTTCTCTCTCTCTTCTCCTTCTGGGACCCCTATAATGAGAATGTTGTTGCATTTAATGTTGTCCTAGAGGTCTCTTAGGCCGTCTTCATTTCTTTTCATTCTTTTTTCTTTAGTCTGTTCCACAGCAGTGAATTCCACCATTCTGTCTTCCAAGTCACTTATCCGTTCTCCTGCCTCAGTTATTCTAGTATTGATTCCTTCTGGTGTAGTTTGCTTCTCAGTTATTTTATTGTTCATCTCTGTTTGTTTGTTCTTTAATTCTTCTACATCTTTGTTAAACATTCTTGCCTCTTCTCAATCTTTTCCTCCATTCTTTTTCTGAGGTCATGGATCATCTTCACTATCATTATTCTGAATTCTTTTTCTGGAAGGTTGCCTATCTCCACTTCATTTAGTTGTTTTTCTGAGGTTTTATCTTGTTCCTTCCTCTGGTATATAGCCCTCTGTCTTTTCATCTTGTGTATCTTTCTGTGAATGTGGTTTTTATTTCACAGGCTGCAGGATTGTAGTTCTTCTTGCTTCTTCTCTGGTGGATGAGGCTATCTATGAGGCTTGATCGGAGGGACTGGTTGTGGGTAGAGCTGACTGTTGCTCTGATGGGCAGAGCTCAGTAAAACTTTAATCCACTTGACTGTTGATGGGTGTGGCTGGGTTTCCTCCCTGTTGGTTGTTTGGCAGGAGGCAACCCAACACTGGACCCTACCTGGGCTCTTTGGTGAGCCTAATGACAGACCCTGGGAGGGCTCATGCCAAGGAGTACTTCCCAGAACTTCTGCTGCCAGTGTCCTTGTCCCCATGGTGAAACTGAGCCACTCCCTGCCTCTGCAGGAGATCCTCCAACACTAGCATGTAGGTCTGGTTCAGTCTCCCCTGGGGTCACTGCTCTTTCACCTGGTTCCTGATGTGCACACTACTTTGTGTGTGCCCTCCAAGAGTGGAGTCTCTGTTTCTCCCAGTTCTGTTGAAGTCCTGCAATCAATTCCCACTAGGTTTCAAAGTCTGATTCTCTAGGAATTCCTCCTCCCATTGCCAGACCCCCAGGTTTGAAGCCTGACATGGGGCTCAGAATCTTCACTCCAGTGCATGGATTTCATGGTATAAGTGTTCCCCAGTCTGTGAGTCACCCACCCACCAGTTGTGGGATTTGATTTTACTCTGATTGCACCCCTCCTACCATCTCATTGTGGCTTCTCCTTTGTCTTTGTATGTGAGGTATCTTTTTGGTGAGTTCCAGTGTCTTCCTGTCGATTATTGTCCAGGAGCTAGTTGTGATTCTGGTCTTCTCACAAGAGGAAGTGAGAGCACGTCCTTCTTCTCCACCATCTCCAAGCAAAATTTTTTAAATGGGATCTAATTAAACTTAAAAACGTTTGCACAACACAGGAAACCATAAATAAAGCCAAAAGACAACCTATGGAATGGGACAAAATATTTGCAAACAATGCAACTAATGAGGGCTTAATTTCCAAAATATACAGCTTATACATCTTAATATCAAACAACCCAATTTAAAAATAGGCAGAAAACCTAAATAGAAATTGCTCAAAAGAAGTCATAGTGATGACCAATAGACACATGAAAGTATGCTCAACATTGCTAATTATCAGAGAAGTGCTAATAAAACTACAATGAGGTACCACCTCACATAGGTCAGAATGGCCATCTTCAAAAAGTCTAAAAATAATAAATGCTGGAGAAGGTGTGGATAAAAAGGAATCCTCGTACACTCTTGGTGGGAATGTAAGTTTGGTGCAGCCACTATGGATAACAGTATGTATGTTTCTTAAAAAACAAAATTAGTGCCACCATATGATCCTGCAATCCCACTCCTGGGCATATTTTTGGAGAAAAACATAATTTGAAAAGATACATGTACCCCAATGTTCACAGCAGCTGTATTTACAGTAGCCAATACATGGAAGCAACATAAATGTCCATAGACCAATGAATGGATAAAGATGCAGTATATATATAGATATATATATATATATGTGTGTGTGTGTGTGTGTGTGTGTGTATATGTGTGTGTGTATATACACACACACACACACACACACGCACATACACAATGGACTATTACTCAGTCACAAAAAAAGAATGAAATAATGCCATTTGCAGCAACATGGATGGACTTAGAGATTATCAAACACAAAGTAAAGTAAGTCAGACAGTGAAAGACAAGTATCATATTATATAAAAATCTAAAAAATGATACAAATGAACTTCTTTACCAGACAGAAAGAGACTCACAGACTTAGAGAACGAGCTTATGGTTATCAAAGGGGAAAGGGGGGAGGGATAAATTGGGAATTTGGGATTAACAGGTACACACTACTATATAAAAAATAGATAAACAACATGGACTTACTTATAGTACAAGGAACTACATTCAGTATCTTGTAATAACCTATAATGGAAAATAATCTGAAGAATATATATGTATATATATATACATATATATATATATATCTGTCACTTTGCTGTAACATTGTAAATCAACTTCACTTTAATATACTTTTTTTTAAAAAATTAATTGAGAATAGTCCATTTTAATACCTTAATAATTATTCTTTTAAGGACAAAGCTCAATTTATTTGACTTCTTATAGATCATTTGAAATACTTAAATACGTTTGTAATTGGCATTATGTTAAGAAACCAAAACAGTGTTCAGTAATAAATTTCTCAAAAATGTTCAGCAGGGCTTCCCTGGTGGCGCAGTGGTTGAGAATCTGCCTGCCAATGCGGGGGCCACAGGTTCGAGCCCTGGTCTGGGAAGATCCCACATGCTGCAGAGCGGTTGGGCCCGTGAGCCACGACTGCTGAGCCTGCGCGTCTGGAGCCTGTGCTCCGCAATGGGAGAGGCCGCGACAGTGAGAGGCCTGCGCACCGCGATGAAGAGTGGCCCCCGCTCGCCGGAACGGGAGAAAGCCCTCACACAGAAACGAAGACCCAACACACCCAAAAATAAATTAATTAATTTTAAAAAAATGTTCAGCAAGGAAAGGGGCACATGACATGATTTTTCAAATTATTTGTCAGTGAGTCTCTCAAAAAAAAATTTTTTTTTGCCAAATAACCATTTTGCTACAAAGTTCTCTAAAATTAGTTGTAGCTTGATTTTTTTCTCTATAATCCAAACATCAAAGAGTCAAGAAGCTAAGAGACCCCAAGAAAATTCATTGTGAGGATATATTTTAAAGATAGTCATGAGCAATGTACAGGATAAACAAGTTCCAGAAGCAGAAATTTATGTGTAGTGAATTCTGCAGATATAAAACTGATGAATTCAGTGTTACTCTACTTGAGTAGAAGAAATACTCATCCTCACTACTTTTTTTTTTCATAGTTACAAATAAAAAGCTTTTTATCCCTTGTGGTGAGAACTTTTAAAATCTATTATCTTAGCAAATTTCAAATATGTGATACAGTATTATTAACTATAGTCACCAGGCTGTATATTTTATCCCCATGACTTACATGGGAATAATTGGATGATTGTGCCTTTTGACTCCTTTCACCTATTTCACCCACCCCTCACCCCTACCTCTGGAAAAAGAAAGAAAAAACAAACTCACTACTACCTTTTGATACTTCTCTCTGAAGGACATTTCAGGACTAGAAGCATGAACCACAATATACTCTGTATATAAGAATTTTAGGTTTCTGACGGGATAAACATTACAAATGCATCTATTTTGAGAGACACTACTTCACTCCTCTTCCCTTCACTCATTATGCTCCAGTCACATTGGTCTTCTTTTTGTTTCTAACACACACAAAGTTCTTCCTTTTTGTAGAGATTTCTTACATGCTGTTCTTATGACCTGCAATGTTACCTTTCTCTTGCCCTGAATGGGCGCCTGTCACATGGTAATCACTCATTACACATAAGCTGAATAAATGAAAGAATGAGTGAATGAGTAAATGAATGAATTATCAGCAAAAGAGAAGAAATCTAGTTGAAATCAGTGTAGACTCAACAGAAAGAATGAACTGGGTATCGACAAATGTCTTGAGTGTCAAAAATAAAGCATTCATTATCACTGATAGGAAGTGTTATGTAGTATCATCTCTTATAATAAAAACCAAATCCTTAAGATTTCAAAGACAATATTTTGAGGTTTTAGAAATATTTTAATGTTAAATTTATTTTAAAAATGGCCAAAAGCTTATTTGGAAAAAAATATTTAATCAATACCAAATGATTTACCAAACAAAAAACTACCATTTATTTGCAATTATAACTAGAGTGGACTCTGGTATATGCTGCATGCTTCTCACTAAGATATTGGTGAAACCCTTAGTTATAACTAGACTAAGGCCACTGTTCAAACTGCAGATATCCTCTCCATTTCTGTGTCCCACATTGGATTAGGCTTCATGTTGGTTCACATTAAATTAGTTAGTGCCCTATGTTAGTGTTAAGGTAATAATTGCAGAGATTTCTCACATTTTTTGTCTGCATCCACTAAAAAACATTAAAAAAAATTAGAGATTTGGTGACTTCCCCAATACAGAGGTGTTCATGTGATTCTGTGTCTCTGGTCATTTCTATTTCAGTTCGTTTTTGCATGATTTTAAAAAACTTAATAAACTCTTTAAAGAGAAAATTGAAAAAACTTTGAAACTGAGTGATACCTGAAACATACTCTACCATTACACAGATAATCTCTCTTCCATGTTTTTTTTTCTATCAATATTAAACAACACCTACATGTGGAAACCAGTGTTGTATTATTTAGTATATTCAAACAAGTGGATTACATTAGTCTAACTAATTAAGAAGAAAAAAAGGTATTTTCTATCTATATTTATCCATTATACATTTTCCAAGTCCAACAAATCTTCTGAAAAACTAGAATATTTGTTCATATTTGTGTTGAGAATGTGATGAAGGGATGAAGAGTAGTGGACAACATGAAAAAAGTTCACATGTACCATATCTGACTTGTAACATGAAACAAAGATAAAATTATAGAGGTAGTAATCATGATGATGGGGAATTCTAAAAACAATATTAAAAAACAAATACCTTTATGTTAAAAATAGTGAGTAAACAAAATCTGTAAGAGCCACCAGATGTTTACATGGGATATTTCTGAAATGGTCCAATGAATCATAAAGCTATAATCATTATTTATTTCTAAAATTCAATAAATTGCCTATGACTGGGAGAAAAAATTGTTCTGGTTCTGTGTGATTGTCATCTGCACCCAAAGAAAAGGGGAAGCTTTAAGAAATAACCTAAGCAGAGTTTCTTAAAATTTACTCTGAAATATTTTTGGAAGAATCATGTGTAAACAATGGCCTTAATTCAAAGGATAGAAGATCAGATGTAGAAGGGAACTCAGATATCTCTATATCCAAGCATCTTATTTCAAAGAAAAGGTACTTGAAATTCAGAACAGGAGAATAAGTAGTTCAAGGTTAAATACATACATTAAAATTGTGAGGCCAGACACATCATTTGTTGGTTCCCACTCCCCTACAATGAACTCCTCTAAGGTGCACTTGGTCCTAATTGCTACTTATGATGTCTTGAATGCCTGCAACTGTTTGTTCAACTACACCAGAGAAAAAAAATTAAAAGAAAACAAATGTGAACTTTGCTTGGCTATTACTCCTGCTTTTTTATCTACTATGAGCAACAACTCAGTTGGAACAGAACAATATAATTCTTTCTGGAATCCGTTCTTAGCTCAAAGAAATAACAAGGAAGCAAGAAAATAAGCTTTTAAAAACATACAGGATATGTATGTTTAAATGTAGAGCCTTTATTCATGAAGACTTTGCCGTACCATAAGGCTTGAATATCAAACACTTCAGTTTTTTTTTTGTTTTCTTTTTAGTGAAGTAAAATATAAAGAATCCTTAAAGAATACTTTAAAATAAAGTTACAGAGTCCTAATAGTATTATGTTTAATAGTACTACCAATAAACCCTGGGTCTCTCATGAATGTATAATACCCATAAAATAGCACACATTAAATTGAATTTTTTCCACTGATGCACATATAAGCATGTTAGCATCTAATTACCTTTGAATTTTTGTCTTACTTAGAGCTTGGGAAATGACTTCAGAAACAGAGTTGCATTTTCCTTCTTCTATAGCACCGAAGAGATCCACCATAAACAAGGAAATGAGTTCACAATTCATAACCTTTATAAAATATCTATGTCTATATCAATATATCTGTGTTATATGATTATATATATAATGATATAATTATCGTCTGGAGTACAGATTAAATAACCTTATAATGATTATTATAAGAATAATAATCATTCTAAAAATAGATCTGAGCTTATTAACTCCTCTGCTCAGAAAGCTTGAATGACTCATTATTTCCTAAAGAACTAAATCCAAAATCTTTAGCATTGAAAGCTCTCTATGTTTGGATCCCAAACCATTTTTCCAAATTTACCTTGCAACTCAAATTTCACCTTTTTATTCAATTTACTTTCCAGCTATGACATTTCTCTTCATTTTTAAAATTTGCCATGCACTTTCTGTCCCTGATTTTTTAGTGATAATCTTCTGTAATGACTTTCTACCTCATATTTGTTAGGTGAAATGTTACAAACCCTTCATAGTTCAGTGCAAATATTATATATTCAGTTAAGCATTTTTGTTATTTCTTTTGTGCTTTAATAGTGACATATTTTTACTTATCTTGTGAAATTACTATATCGAGTCTTTTAATAGTCATATCTCCTACTAGGTGTTGTTAAGTTTTTTAAGAAATGAAAATTAGTCATCAATGTATGTATCTCACCAGGAAGTATCATGGTGATTACCAATGTTGTTTGAATGAACTTAATTGGTCAGCAAAACATTTAATATGTATTTTAAAAATATCAACAGCCATATTTATATACTATTAACATGTTGAAGTTTCTTGGATCTGTCAAGTTATGTTGTTACATAACCATAAAAAATATACAAGTATACATCTGGGGAACAGTACATCCATAATGACTTTCTGAGGTTGGCAAGTCCTCTCCCAACAAACAATAATAAAACAGGACAAAATAGTGAAAATAAATATTTAAAGTCCCTGGATATTGACCAAAGGGCATACAACAAATTGCGAAGTATTTATTAAAGATTTCTATTGCATGTCAGTAAGAACAGCAAGAGTTTGTAACATCTTAGCAAGGGATGCTCCAATACCTCTTCCAAACTCTGTACTGTAGAAGTACTCTCCTGAGTCAGGGCAAGTACCACTGACCAACTAGAGGGAACTGACTGGATCAAATCAGGGAAAAATCTATGCTTAGGGATATTGTTGAAAACATCCAATATCTCATATGCACAGAATCAGAAAATGCTAATATCAAAGCAATAATAACTGAGACAATCAACAACAACAACAAAAAAAACAGAGTAGGCAAACATTTAACAGAGAGGTCCAGGGAAAGTGATAGACAAAGATGAGTCTGGTAAGATCACACTTATTTCTGGTCATCTGGAAGGCTATGCCAATGTGCAAGGCTGTGTCTGCTCCAGAGATACTTTACAGAGCCCTTGCAAGCAACTGGCTCCTAGATGAATGAAGAGTAGATTTGGAAATTCCATGAAATTTGAAATCATTCCCCAAACCACAAACAGATACAGCAGCAGAAAACTGATTGGCTCAATGTGTTTAAGAATAATCTCTGGGGATTCCCTGGTGGCACAGTGGTTGAGAATCTGCCTGCCGATGCAGGGGACACGGATTCGAGCCCTGGTCTGGGAAGATCCCACATTCTACGAAGCGGCTGGGCCCGTGAGCCACAACTACTGAGCCTGCGCATCTGGAGCCTGTGCTCCGCAACAAGAGAGGCCACGACAGTGAGAGGCCCACGCACCGTGATGAAGAGTGGCCCCCACTTGCCGCAACTAGAGAAAGCCCTTGCACAGAAATGAAGTCCCAACACAGCCAAAAAATTAATTAATTAATTAATTAATTAAAAAAAAAAGAGAAAAAAACACCTGTCTTAGCTACTGATCTCAGCTGTGCTCTCTCTGTGGGAGCTAGACTTATTAAAAAAAAAAAAAAGAATAATCCCTGTCCAATCAGTGGCTAACAACTAAGAGATGCTGAACCAGGGTTGGTTCCTAGGAAGCCAGTCTACACCTAAATACAAAGAAAAACTGAGCAGTGACATCAGAGGCCTCACAGTAGGAGAAACAGAATCAAGAGAATCAGTCAAGACAAGTCATTAACAAATGAAGAAGCAAACAGAAAACAACAATGACAACAAAAACAGCAGCAATAATAAGATCCAGAGTGAGGGAAATAAGAACCCAGAGTTGTTACAATATATTACCTAAAATTTTCAATTTTCAACAAGATATTACAATAATGGTAAAGAAACAGGAATGTGAAAAGGCATCCAATATAAACTGGCTATGAGACAGGCACCAACTACAAATCAGATATTTACAAATATGTTCCAGAAACGAAAGTAAGCCATGTTTAAAGAATAAAGGAAACCGGAAACACCTTCATGCCTCAGGCAGCAGCTCCCACCGGCTACCGTAGAAGAAACGTTACCACAGAACGGCT
This sequence comes from Balaenoptera musculus, assembly GCF_009873245.2. Lineage (NCBI taxonomy): Eukaryota > Metazoa > Chordata > Mammalia > Artiodactyla > Balaenopteridae > Balaenoptera > Balaenoptera musculus. The sequence goes on along the minus strand of NC_045806.1, from coordinate 65,931,710 downwards.
GTGGGTGATGACCTTATTGAGTTTACTCAGGTCTCGCCAGCCAGAACAGGGCCAGGCTCCCAGAGGACGCTATCAGCAGAAAAGGCTCTTGGTGCTCCAGCCAGGCATCAGGGCTGTGCCTCTGAGGTGGGAGAGCCAACTTCAGTAAACAGGTCCACCAGAGACCTACCAGCTCCATGTAATACCAAACGGCGAAAATCTCTCAGAGATCTCCATCTCAACATCAAGACCCAGCTTCACTCAACGACCAGCAAGCTACAGTGCTGGACACCCTATGCCAAACAACTAGCAAGACAGGAACACAGCCCCATCCATTAGCAGAGAGGCTGCCTAAAATCATAATAAGGCCACAGACACCCCAAAACTCACCAGCAGTCGTGGACGTGCCCACCAGAAAGACAAGATCCAACCTCATCCACCAGAACACAGGCACTAGTCCCCTCCACCAGGAAGCCTACACAGCCCACTGAACCAACCTTAGCCACTGGGGACAGATACCAAAACAACGGGAACTACGAACCTGCAGCCTGTGAAAGGAGACCCCAAACACAGTAACATAAGCAAAATGAGAAGACAGAAAAACACACAGCAGGTGAAGGAGCAGGGTCAAAACACACCAGACCTAACAAATGAAGAGGAAATAGGTAGTCTACCTGAAAAAGAATTCAGAATGATAGTAAAGATGATCCAAAATCTTGGAAATAGAATAGACAAAATGCAAGAAACATTTAACAAGGATGTAGAAGAACTAAAGAGGAACCAGGCAATGATGAAAAACACAATAAATGAAATTAAAAATACTCTAGACGGGATCAAAAGCAGAATAACTGAGGCAGAAGAACGGATAAGTGACCTGGAACATAAAATAGTGGAAACAACTACTGCAGAGCAGAATAAAGAAAAAACAATGAAAGAACTGAGGACAGTCTCAGAGACCTCTGGGACAACATTAAACGCACCAACATTCGAATTATAGGGGTCTCAGAAGAAGAAGAGTAAAAGAAAGGGTCTGAGAAACTATTTGAAGAGATCATAGTTGAAAACTTCCCTAATACGGGAAAGGAAATAGTTAATCAAGTCTTGGAAGCACAAAGAGTCCCATACAGGATAAATCCAAGGAGAAACATGCCAAGACACATATTAATCAAACTATCAAAAATTTAATATAAAGAAAACATATTAAAAGCAGCAAGGGAAAAACAACAAAAAACACACAAGGGAATCCCCATAAGGTTAACAGTTGATCTTTCAGCAGAAACTCTGCAAGCCAGAAGGGAGTGGTAGGATATACTTAAAGTCATGAAGGAGAAAAACCTACAATCAAGGTTACTCTACCCAGGAAGGATCTCATTCAGATTTGATGGAGAAATTAAAACCTTTACAGACAAGCAAAAGCTGAGAGAGTTCAGCACCACCAAACCAGCTTTACAACAAATGCTAAAGGAACTTCTCTAGGCAAGAAACACAAGAGAAGGAAAACACCTACAATAAAAAGCACAAAACATTTAAGAAAATGGGAATAGGAACATACATATCAATAACTACCTTGAATGTAAATGGATTAAATGCTCCCACCAAAAGACACAGGCTGGCTGAATGGATACAAAAACAAGACCCATATATATGCTGTCTACAAGAGACCCACTTCAGACCTAGAGACACATACAGACTGAAAGTGAGGGGATGGAAAAAGATATTCCATGCAAATGGAAATCAAAAGAAAGCTGGAGTAGCAATTCTCATATCAGACAAAATAGACTTTAAAATAAAGACTATTACAAGAGACAAAGAAGGACACTATATAATGATCAAGGGATCGATCCAAGAGGAAGGTATAACAATTGTAAATATTTATGCACCCAACATAGGAGCACCTCAATACATAAGGCAAGTACTAACAGCCATAAAAGGGGAAATCGACAGCAACACAATCATAGTAGGGGACTTTAACACCCCACTTTCACCAATGGACTGATCATCCAAAATGAAAATAAATAAGGAAACACAAGCTTTAAATGATACATTAAACAAGATGGACTTAATTGATATTTATAGGACATTCCACCCAAAAACAACAGAATACACATTTTTCTCAAGTGCTCATGGAACATTCTCCAAGATAGATCATATCTTGGGTCACAAATCAAGCCTTGGTAAATTTAAGAAAATTGAAATCGTATCAAGTATCTTTTCCGACCACAACGCTATGAGACTAGATATCAATTACAGGAAAAGATCTGTAAAAAATACAAACACATGGAGGCTACACAATACATTACTTAATAATGAAGTGATTACTGAAGAAATCACAGGGGAAATCAAAAAATACCTAGAAACAAATGACAATGGAGATACGACGACCCAAAACCTATGGGACACAGCAAAAGCAGTGCTAAGAGGGAAGTTTATAGCAATACAAGCCTACCTCAAGAAACAGGAAACATCTCGAATAAACAACCTAACCTTGCACCTAAAGCAATTAGAGAAAGAAGAACAAAAAAACCCCAAAGCCAGCAGAAGGAAAGAAATTATAAAGATCAGGTCAGAAATAAATGAAAAAGAAATGAAGGAAACAATAGCAAAAATCAATGAAACTAAAAGCTGGTTCTTTGAGAAGATAAACAAAATTGATAAACCATTAGCCAGACTCATCAACAGAAAAAGGGAGAAGACTCAGATCAATAGAATTAGAAATGAAAAAGGAGAAATAACCACTGACACTGCAGAAATACAAAAGATCATGAGAGATTACTACAAGCAACTCTATGCCAATAAAATGGACAACCTGGAAGAAATGGACAAATTCTTAGAAATGCACAAACTGCCGAGACTGAACCAGGAAGAAATAGAAAATATGAACAGACCAATCACAAGCACTGAAATTGAAACTGTGATTAAAAACCTTCCAACAAACAAAAGCCCAGGACCAGATGGCTTCACAGGTGAATTCTATCAAACATTTAGAGAAGAGCTAACACCTATCCTTCTCAAACTCTTCCCAAATATTGCAAAGGGAGGAACACTCCCAAACTCATTCTATGAGGCCACCATCACCCTGATACCAAAACCAGACAAAGATGTCACAAAGAAAGAAAACTACAGGCCAATATCACTGATGAACATAGATGCAAAAATCCTCAACAAAATACTCGCAAACAGAATCCAACAGCACATTAAAAGGATCATACACCATGATCAAGTGGGGTTTATCCCAGGAATGCAAGGATTCTTCAATATACGCAAATCAATCAATGTGATACACCATATTAACAAATTGAAGGAGAAAAACCATATGATCATCTCAATAGATGCAGAGAAAGCTTTCGACAAAATTCAACACCCATTTATGATAAAAGCCCTGCAGAAAGTAGGCATAGAGGGAACTTTCCTCAACATAATAAAGGCCATATATGACAAACCCACAGCCAACATTGTCCTCAATGGTGAAAAACTGAAACCATTTCCACTAAGATCAGGAACAAGACAAGGTTGCCCACTCTCACCACTATTATTCAACATAGTTTTGGAAGTGTTAGCCACAGCAATCAGAGAAGACAAAGAAATAAAAGGAATCCAAATCGGAAAAGAAGAAGTAAAGCTGTCACTATTTGCAGATGACATGATACTATACATAGAGAATCCTAAAGATGCTACCAGAAAACTCCTAGAGCTAATCAATGAATTTGGTAAAGTAGCAGGATACAAAATTAATGCACAGAAATCACTTGCACTTCTATACACTAATGACGAAAAATCTGAAAGTGAAATTAAGAAAACACTCCCGTTTACCATTGCAACAAAAAGAATAAGATATCTAGGAATAAACCTACCTAAGGAGACAAAAGACCTGTATGCAGAAAATTATAAGACACTGATGAAAGAAATTAAAGATGATACAAATAGATGGAGAGATATACCATGTTCCTGGATTGGAAGAATCAACATTGTGAAAATGACTCTACTACCCAAAGCAATCTACAGATTCAATGCAATCCCTATCAAACTACCACTGGCATTTTTCACAGAACTAGAACAAAAAATTTCACAATTTGTATGGAAACACAAAAGACCCCGAATAGCCAAAGCAATCTTGAGAATGAAAAATGGAGCTGGGGGAATCAGGCTCCCTGACTTCAGACTATACTACAAAGCTTCAGTAATCAAGACAGTTTGGTACTGGCACAAAAACAGAAATATAGATCAATGGAACAGGATAGAAAGCCCAGAGATAAACCCACACACATATGGTCACCTTATCTTTGATAAAGGAGGCAAGCATATACAGTGGAGAAAAGACAGCCTCTTCAATAAGTGGTGCTGGGAAAATTGGACAGGTGCATGTAAAAGTATGAAATTAGAACACTCCCTGACACCATGCACAAAAATAAACTCCAAATGGATTAAAGACCTAAGTGTAAGGCCAGACACTATCAAACTCTTAGAGGAAAACATAGGCAGAACACTCTATGACATACATCACAGCAAGATTCTTTTTGACCCAGCTCCCAGAGAAATGGAAATAAGAACACAAATAAACAAATGGGACCTAATGAAACTTAAAAGCTTTTGCACAGCAAAGGAAACCATAAACAAGACCAAAAGACAACCATCAGAATGGGAGAAAATATTTGCAAATGAAGCAACTGACAAAGGATTAATCTCCAAGATTTACAAGCAGCTCATGAAGCTCAATAACAAAAAAACGAACAACCCAATCCAAAAATGGGCAGAAGACCTAAATAGACATTTCTCCAAAGAAGATATACAGATGGCCTACAGACACATGAAAGAATGCTCAACATCATTAATCATTAGAGAAATGCAAGTCAAAACTACAATGAGATATCATCTCACACCGGTCAGAATGGCCATCATCAAAAAATCTAGAAACAATAAATGCTGGAGAGGGTGTGGAGGAAAGGGAACACTCTTGCACTGTTGGTGGGAATGTAAATTGATACAGCCACTATGGAGAACAGTATGGAGGTTCCTTAAAAAACTACAAATAGAACTACCATACGACCCAGCAATCCCACTACTGGGCATATACCCTGAGAAAACCATAGGTCAAAAAGTGTCATGTACCACAATGTTCATTGCAGTTCTATTTACAATAGCCAGGACCTGGAAGCAACCTAAATGTCCATCGACAGATGAATGGATAAAGAAGATGTGGCACATATATACAATGGAATATTACTCAGCCATAAAAAGAAATGAAATGGAGGTATTTGTAATGAGGTGGATGGAGTTAGAGTCTGTCATACAGAGTGAAGTAAGTCAGAAAGAAAAAAACAAATACAGTATGCTAACACAGATATACGGAATCTAAGGAAAAAAAAAAAAAGGCCATGAAGAACCTAATGGCAAGACGGGAATAAAGACACAGACCTACTAGAGAATGGACTTGAGGATATGGGGAGGGGGTGGGGTGAGATATGACAGGGTAAGAGAGTGTCATGGACATATATACACTACCAAATGTAAAATAGATAGCTAGTGGGAAGCAGCCGCATAGCACAGGGAGATCAGCTCGGTGCTTTGTGACGACCTAGAAGGGTGGGATGGGGAGGGTGGGAGGGAGGGAGATGCAAGAGTGAAGAGATATGGGAACATATTGTATATGTATAACTGATTAACTTTGTTATAAAGCAGAAGCTAACACACTATTGTAAGGCAATTATACTTCAATAAAGATGTTTAAAAAAAAAAACAAAAAAAAACCACATCTACATGGGGAACAATTCTCAGAGAATACCTACTGGAAGCTTGTAGACAATCTTATACAACCAAAGCTTCAAGAAAGATCCCCACATAACTGGGTAGGAGAAAGGGAAAAGGGAGAAGAAGAGAGATTAGGATGGGGTCTGCACCCTTGGGAGGGAGCTGTGAAAGAGAAAGGGTTCCCTCACCTTGGGAACCTACTTCACTGTCTGGGAGGTCTGCTGGGACAGATATGGGGGTTCAGAGGCTGAAGAGGAGAGGTGGAAGCTGGCCTGCAGCTCTGTAGGATAGAGAGAGACCAGTACACATGGTCTTCTCAATGTTGCTGTACTTCCCAGCCCTAGATGTGTGCCTGCTGGTTTGCATAGCAACCAGGTACAGAACCTTGGGCTTCAACATATAAACTTGGGGAATGTACTTCTTTTGTCCATGCAGAGACAGCTCAAAGATCGTGGTGTATGGGCCTAGCTGCAACAAGGGCTGCATGCAGGATGGAGTGCAAGTTCTCCATAGAAGTGCCATTGTCAACACAGGAAAGTAGGGATGTGGGTCTGCCATAGCATCCTCATGGTCAGCATGCTCACGTTGGGGCATGGATCTGGACACTGCACGTCCTGGAACTCTGTAATAGTGCATATGGGGAGGCAGGGCTGATATCTGAGCCAATTACAAGAAATCCCACTGTGGACAATGGGAGGCAGCTCCAGCAGGTTCTTGATCCAGTGAATTTTGGGAATGGGATCACACATGCATGCCTGAGGACCATCTCATCTATGGGCTCAGGGAACAGGGTTCTGGTGGGTTTTCACACTGATGGCTTTGTGAGTGCACATGTACAACTAAGGGACCTCTGAGCTGACTGCTGGAGCTCCCAAGTGGAGGTGATCCCTGAGGACAGTGCCAGCATCAGTAATCTTTGTGGAGATGCACACTTCACTGGGTGGCAGGTGATGTCAGAGAATTGCACATCTAGGCAGACAACTCCTGGGGAAGAACATGCAGCAGCTGTTTTCTGAGAGGGAGCACTCCAGTCCCATTTACCTCACACTACAGCTTAGATTTGGATCTGGGGGTTTCTACTCCAAAAACTGGGAAGCAGACACTGCCCCTGACAACAATGTGAGAACCACAGAGAAAGGAAGCCTCACCCAATATCCACTACAGGCACTGGTCACCACAACAGCAAACACACCCCCTATCAAGGGGACAAGGACCAGCATACACAGAGGAAAGATATGGCAAGCATCATACCAAAAATAGCCCTTGCACTAAAAATATTAGACTCAAGTGGGCTACACAGGGAAACTCCCACATAAAAGCAACCTTTCACAATCACAGTAGGTAACTGTTTCTCCTACATTAATAGAGTCAGAGAAATATAAGAAAAAAGAAGAGCAGAGGAACTACTCCCAAATAAAAGAACAAGAGAAATCCCCTCAAAGAACAAACAATGAAACAGACCTCTCCAATCTACAAGAAACCAAGTTTAAAAAGGAGGTAATAAAAATGTTGAAGGAATTAAGAAATATTATTGATAGAAATGTGTATCACTATAACAAGGAGCTAGAAACAATGAAGAGGAGCCAATCAAAATTAAACAACTCAATAGCTGAGATGAACACTGAGCTAAAGGTCATAAATAGCAAACTAAATAATGCAGAAGAAAAATGAGAGATATGGAAGATAGAATAATGGTAATCACCCAATCAGAACAGCAGACAGAAAGACAAATCAAAGAAAATGAAAGCAGCATATGAGATCTATGGGATAATATAAAGCATGCCAATCTATGCATTATAAGAATCACAGAAGGAGAAGAAAGAAAAAAGGGAATTGAAAATATATTTGAAGAAATTAAGGCTGAAAACTTCACAAACCTAAAGAAGGAAATAGATATCCAGATACAGGAAGTGCAGAGGTTCCAAACAAGATGAATCCAAACAGACCTACTCCAAGACATATCATTATTAAAATGGCAAAAGTTAAAGATAAAGAGAGGATTCTAAAGGCAGCAAGAGAAAAACAGTCAGTTACAAGGGAGCCGCCATAAGGCTGTCAGCTGATTTCTTTACAGAAACGTTGCAGGCCAGAAGGGAGTAGCATGATATATTCAAAGACCTGAGGGAGAAAAACCTGCAAAGTAGGATACTCTACACAGCAAGACTATCATTTAGAATAGAAGGAAAGTCAAAGAATTTCTCAGATAAGCAAAAACTAAAAGAATACAGCAATACTAAACCTATCTTAAAAGAACTATTGAAAGTTCTTCTCTAAATACAAAAGAAGCAAGAATCTATAGGAAAGGGAAAATCACAGTAGGAAAGGTAAAGGTATAAAAGAATTGAGGATCACTTAAGCAAGCCAGTACATTGATTAAAATACAATAAAAATTCTGTGAAAGCGATTATAATTACTATGAACAGCAATAGTATGAACATGAGGTTGTAAAGTAGGACCCCAAAAACACAAAATGTGGGGGAGGAGAGTAAGAAATTATAGATCTTTTAGAATGTGTTTAAGCTTACATGACTACCAGTCTAAAGCAAGTAGATATAGTTATGGGTTAACATACTTGAAAACCAGGGCAACCACAAATCAAAAACACACAATAGACTCACAAAAACCAAAAAGAAGAGAACAAAAGCATAATACACAAGAAGAACATCAAGCCACAAAAAGGAAAAAACAAAAACAAAAAGAAAAAAACAAGAAGAAATACAAAATCAACTGGAATACAAGGTTTAAAATGGCAATAAATACATATTTATGAAGAATTACCTTAAATGTCAATGGACTAAATGCTCCAATCAAAAGACATACAGTGGCAGATTGGATAAAAAAACAAGAGTCTACAGTATGTTGTCTACAAGAGACCCGCTTTAGAGTGAAGGACACACATAGATTGAAAGTGAAGTGATGGAAAAATATATTTCATGCAAACAGAAATGAAAAGAAAGTGGGGGTAGCAATACTGACATAAGAAAAAATAGATTGAAAACAAAGGCCATAAAGAAAGACAAAGAAGGACAGTATATAATAATAAAAGGCTCAATACAAAAGAATTATATTACAACTGCTAACATATGGGCACCCAATATAAGTGCACATAAATACATAAAACAAATACTAACACACATAGAAAGAGAAATATAGAGAATACAATAATAGTAGGAGACATTAACACCCCAGTGACATCAATGGACAGACCTTCCAGACAGAAAATCCATAAGGCGACAGAGATTCTAAATGACAGAATAGAACAGTTGGACTTAATTGATATTTTCAGGACATTGCATCCAAAAAACCCAGAATACACATTCTTTTCAAGAGCACATGGAACATTCTCTAGGATTGACCACATACTATGACACAAAACAAGCCTCAACAAATTTAAGAGGATAGAACTTATTTCAAGCATTTTTTTCTGACCACAATGGCATGAAACTAGAAACAAGCCTTAGAAAGAGAAATGAGAGAAAAAAAAATGATTACATGGAGAGTAAACAACATGCTACTAAATAACAAATGGGTCAACAATAAAATCAAAGAGGAAAATTTTAAATACCTTGAGTCAAAAGACAATGAAAACACAACCATACAAAATCTATGGGATGCAGGAAAAGCAGTTCTAAGAGGGAAGTTCATTGTGATACAGGCTTTCATCAAAAAACAAGAAAAAACCTCAATTAAACAACCTAATCTACCACCTAAAAGAACTAGAACAAACAAAACATAAAGTCAGCAGAAGGAAAGAAATAGTAAAGATAATAGAGGAAATAAATAAAGTTTTAAAAGAAACAGAAAAAATCAATAAAACCACGAGCGGGTTTTTTGAAAGGATAAATGAAATTGACAAACCTCTGGCCAGGTCCACCAAGGAGAAAAGAGAGAGGACCCAAATAAACAAAATAAGAAATGAAAGAGGATAAATAGCAATGAATATAGCAGAAATACAAAATACCATAAGAAAATACTATGAACAGTTATATGTCAACAAATTGGACAACTTAGAAGAAATGGGCATGTTTCTAGAAACATACAGCCCACGGAAACTGAAACAAGAAGAAATACATAATTTGAGCAGACTGATCACTAGAAGTGAAAAAGAATCTGTCATTTTAAAAAACTCCCTACAAACAAAAGTCCAGGCTGGATGGCTTCACTGGGGAATTCTACCAAACATGCAAAGAAGACTTATAGCAACCCTTCTCAAAATCTTTCAAAAGACTGAAAAGGAGGGAACACTCCCAAAGTCATTCTATGAAACCACCATCACCCATCACCCTGATACCAAAAGCATACATAGATACTACCAAAAAAGAAAATTACAAGCCAATATCTTTGATGAATATAGATGTAACAGATCTCAACAAAATATTAGCAAACCAAATCCAACAACACATAAAAAGGATCAATCAGGGCTTCCCTGGTGGTGCAGTGGTTGAGAATCTGCCTGCCAATGCAGGGGACATGGGTTCGAGCCCTGGTCTGGGAAGATCCCACATGCCGCGGAGCGGCTGGGCCTGTGAGCCACAACTACTGAGCCTGCATGTCTGGAGCCTGTGCTCCGCAACAAGAGAGGCCGTGACAGTGAGAGGCCCACGCACCGTGATGAAGAGTGGCCCCCGCTCGCCACAACTAGAGAAAGCCCTTGCACAGAAACGAAGACCCAACACAGCCAAAAATAAATAAATAAATAAATAAAGTTATTTAAAAAAAAAAAGGATCAATCAAGTTGGATGCATTCCAGTGTCACAAGGATGACTAATCAATCAATATGATACAACACATTAACAAAAGAAAAGACAAAAACCACATGATCATCTCAACAGATGCAGAAAAAGCATTTGATAAAATTCAACATTCATTCATGATAAAAACACTTGTCAAAGTGGGTATAGAAGTAACATATCTCAACATAATAAAAGTCATTTTTGACAGACCCACAGCCAATATGATATATTACTAAATGGTGAAATTCTGGAACAAGACAAGGATGTCCACGCTCACTATTTCTATTCAACATAGTATTGGAAGTCCTAGCTACAGCAATCAGACCAGAAAAATAAATAAAAGAAATCAAAATAGGAATGGGAGAGGTAAAATTATCATTATATGAAGGTGACATGATACTCTATATAGAAAACCTTAAGACCCACACAAAAACTACCAGAAATGATGGATAAATTCAGCAAGGTAGCAGGATACAAGATTAATATACAGAAATCTGTTGCATTTCTTTACACTAACAATGAAAAAACAGAAAGAGAAAGTTAAAAAAAAAACATTTAAAATCATATCAAAAAATAACTAGGAATAAAACTAGCCAAGGAGGTGAAAGATTTATATGCTGAGAACTATAAAACATTGATAAAGGAAATTGAAGATGATTTAAAGGAATTGAAAGATATTCCATGTTCTTGGATTGGAAGAATTAATCTTGTTAAAATGGCCATAATACACAAGTAAATCTACAGATTTAATGTAATCCCTATCAAGTTACCCATGACATTTTTCACAGAACTAGAGCAAACAATTCTAAAATGTATATGGAACAACAAAAAACCCAGAATTACCAAAGCAATCCGGAGGAAAAAAACCCAAAAACAATGCTGTAGGCATAACCCTCCCAGACTTCAGACAACACTACAAAGCTACAGTAATCAAAAGAATGTGGTATTGGCACAAAAACAGATATATGGATCAATGGAATAGAATAGATAGCGAAGAAATAAACTCACATATCTAAGATCAATTAATCATTGTCAAAGGCGGCAAGATTATACAATGGAGATAAGACAGTCTCTTTGGAAAGTGGTGTTGGGAAAGCTGGACAGCTGCATGTAAATCAATGAAGTTAGAATACTCCCTCACACCATACACAAAAATAAAATCAAAATGGCTTAAAGACTTAAATATAAAACACAGGACACCATAAAACTCTTAGAAAAGAACACAAGCAAAACATTATCTGACATAAACCATAGCAATGTTTTCTTAGGTTAGTCTCCCAAGGCAATAGAAATAAAAGCAAAAATAAACAAATGGGACCTAATCAAATTTATAAGCTTTTGCACAGCAAAAGAAACTATAAACAAAATGAAAAGGCAATCTGTAGACTGGGAGAAAATATTTGTAAACGATGGAACCGACAAGGGCTTAATTTCCAAAATATACAAACAGCCATAAAATTCAATTAAAAATCTATCAAATAATGGGCTGAAGATCCAAATAGACATTTCTCCAGTGAGGATGTACTGATGTCCAATAGGCACAAGAAAATATGCTCAATATCACTAATTATTAGAGAAATGCAAATAAAAACTACAGTGAGGTATCATCTCACTCTGGTCAGAATGGCTGTCATCAAAAAGTCTACAAATAACAAATGCTGGAGAGGGTGTGGAGAAAAGGGAACACTCCTACATTGTTGGAAGGAATGCAAATTGATGCGGCCACTATGGAGATCAGTCTGGAGGTTCCTTAAAAAAACTAAAATTAGAGTTAACTTATGATCCAGCAATCCCACTCCTGGCCATGTATCTGGAAAGGATAAAAGCTCTAATTTGAAAAATACATGTACCCCAATGTTCATAAAGGCACTATTTACAATAACCAAGACATGGAACAAACCTAAATGTCCATCAACTGATGAATGGATAAAGATGATGTGTTATGAAATATCACTCAGCCATAAAAAAATTATGTATTAATATCATTTGTAGCAACATCAATGGACCTAGACATTATCATATTAAGTGAAAAGACAAATATTATATGATATCACTTATATGTGGAATACAAAAAATAGTACAAATGTAATTATTTACAAAACAGAAGCAGACTCACAGACATAGAAAAACTTATAGCTACCAAAGGGGAAGGGAGGGAGGATAAGTTGTGAATATGGGATTAAGAGATGCACAGTTCCATATATAAAATAGATAAACAAAAAGGATTTACTGTATAGCACAGGGAACTATATTCAATATCTTGTAATAAACTATAATGGAAAAGAATTTTTAAATAGTATATATATATAGTATACATGCACACACACACATACATATATATATATATATATATACATAACCAAATCACTTTGCTGAACACCTGAAACTAACACAATATTGTAAATCAACTATTCTTCAATTAAAAAATGGAAACAAACAATTTGAACCGGCAGGTAATTAGTAGTGAAAACTGAATAATAAAAAATCTCCCTGCAAACAAACCAGAAATCAACAACTTCAAAGTGGAATTCTACCAAACATATAAAGAAGAGCTAACACTTATCCTTCCCAAAGTATTCTAAAACATTTAAGGGGATTAACACTTCCAAATTCATTCTAGGAGGCCACCATTGCCCTGATATCAAAATCAGACAAAGACATTACCAAAAAAAAAAAAAAAAGTAAATTACAGGTCAATAACTCTGATAAATATAGATGCAAAAATCCTTAACAAAATTTCTTCAAACTGAATCCTACAGAATATAACAAGAATCATACATCATGATCTAAGAGGATTTTTTCCAGGGATGCAAGGATGGTTCAACATTCACAAATCAATCAACATGATACAACACATTAACAAATGAAAGAGAAAATCACATGATCATCTCAGGATATGCAGAAAAAGCGTTAGAGAAAATTCAACATCTACTCATGATGAAATCCCTCATCCAAGTTGGTATAGAGGGAAAATATCTCAACATAATGATGGTCATTTATTATAAACCCACAGCTAGCATCATACTTATTGGTAAAATGCTGAAAGCTTTTCCTCTAAAATCAGGGACAGGACAAGGATGCCTAGTCTCACCATTTTTATTTCACACAATATTAGAAGCCTTAGCCATAGCAATTAGACCAGAAAAAAAGAAATAAATATTGAGAATATCCAAATTGGAAGTGAACAAGTGAAACTATCCCTATTTGCAAATGACATGATACTATATGTAGAAAACCCAAAAGTCTCTACCCAAAAGCTATTAGAACTAATAAATAAATTCAGTAAATTTGCAGAATACAAGATTAATATACAGAAATCTGTTACTTTTCTATACTCTAATAATGAACTATCAGAAAATTAAAGCAAGAAAATATTCCCATTTATTATTGCATAAAAACAATAATATACCTAGGAATAAACTTCACCAAGGAGCTGAAAGACCTATACTCTGAAAACTATAAAACATGAAGAAAATTAAAGATGATAAACAGAAAAGGAAAGATGTCCCATGTTCCTTCATTGGAAGAATTAATATTATTAAAATGTATTAAAATGTCCATACCAAAGCAATCTACAGATTTAATACAATCTGTATCAAAATATGCATGATATTTTTAACAGAACTAGAACAATTATTCTTAAAAGTTATATGAAACCCCAAAGACCCCAAATTGCCAAAGCAATCTTGAGAAAAAGAACACAGCTGGAGTTATCATTCTCCCTGACTTCATACTATACTACAAAGCTACAGTAAACAAAACAGCACAGTACTGGCACAAAAACAGACAAGAACAGAGCAAGGGAACAGAATTGAGAGGTAGGAAATAAACCCACCAACCTATGGTCCATTAATCTACAACAAAGTAGCAAGAATATAGAATGAAGAAAAGACAATATCTTTAATAACTGGTGCTGGGAAAACTTGATAGCTACATGTAAAAGAATGAGATTACAAGATTTCTTCACAGTGCATACAAAAATAAACTCAAAATGGCTTAAAGACCTAAATGTTAGTCCTGAAAGTATAAAACTCCTAGAAGAGAACATAGGCAGAACACTCTTTGACATAAGTCATAGTAACATACTTTCGGTTTTTTCCCTAAGGCAAAAGAAATACATTCTTTTTAAAAGGAATTGGGATGTAATTAAGCTTAAAATAATTTGCACAGCAAAGTAAACCATAGAAAAAATGAAAATACAACCTACAGAATAGGAACAAAATAACTGCAAATTATATAACCAATAAGAGGTTAATATCCAAAATGTATAACCAGCTCCTACAGCTCAATATCAAAAAACAACTCGATTAAAAAATAGGCAGAAGACCTGAGTAGACATTTTTCCAAAGAAAACATACTTTTGGCTAACAGGCACATGAAAGATGCTCAGCATTGCTAATCATCAGAGAAATGAAAATCAAAACCACAATATCACCTCATACCTGTCAGATGGCTATCATCAAAAAATTCTACAAGTAACAAATGTTGGTGAATATGTGGAGAAAAGTGAACTCTTGTACATTGTTGTTAGGAATGTACATTGGTGTGTTCTCTGTTGAAGATGTACATTGGAGCAGCCACTACAGAAAACAGTATGAAGGTTTGTATAAAAAAAAAAAAAACAGAAAAGAAAACCTAAAAATAGAGTACCATATGATTTAGCAATTCTACTGCTGGGTATATATCTGAAGAAAACAAAAACACTAATTCAAAAAGTTACATGCATACCAATGTTCACCGCTGCATTATTAAAATGGCCATAATATGGAAGCAACCCAAGTGTCCATCAACAAATGAATTGATAAAGAAGTTGTGGTATATATTTACAATGAAATATTACTCAGCCATAAAAAAGAATGAAAATCTGCCATTTGCAACAATGTTTGGACCTAGAAGGTATTAATCTGAGTGAAATAAGTCAGACAGAGAAAGACAAATGTTGTATGTTATCACTCATATTTGCAATATAAAAATAAAAAGAATGTATAAAACAAAACAGAAAAAGTCTCATAAATATAGAAAACATACTAGTGGAGACCAGTATGGAGAGTGGAGGGGGAAGGGGCAAGATAGGGGTATGGGATTAAGAGGTACAAACTACTATGTATAAAATAGATAAGCAACAAATATATATTGTATAGCAGAGGGAAATATAGACTTTATCTTGTAATAACTTTTAATGGAGCATAACCTGTAAAAATACTGAATCACTATGCTACACATCTGAATCTATTATAATATTGAAAATCAACTATATTTCAATAACCAAAACACATTTCTAAATTTGCATACAGAAGAAATCTTAAGATAAATTAAAAACATATTTTGAACTTAGAAAAAACGAAAATACAAATGATCAAAATTTGTAATATGCTGACATAGCATTGCTTAGAGGAAAATTTATAGCTTTGAATGCATATATTAGAAAAGAAGAAAGGTCTAAGAACAGTAATCTAAGCTTCCACTTCAAAAACAAGAAAAAGTAAAGGTACTTAATTCCAAAGTAATCATAAGAAAATAGAAGGTATTGTAAAAGGATACAAATTTCCAGTTATAAATAAGTTCTGGGAATCTAATATTCAGCATGGCAACGTTAGTTGGCAGTATTGTATTGTATACTTGAAAGTTGTTGAGAGTAGATTTTACATGTTCTAAACACACACAAAAATTCTAATAATGTAAGATGATGGATGTATTAACTAATCTTATTGTGGTAATCATTTTCACAACACATATGTGTATCAAATCATCACATTGTACTCCTTAAACTTACACAGCTTTTTATGTCAATTATATCTCAATAAAGCTGGACAAAATAAAATAAAATAAAAATGAAAGCAGAAATCACCTAAACTGAAAACAGGAAATCATTAGAGAAATTAAAAATACCAAAATCTGGTTCTTTTAAGAGATCAATAAAATTGATAAACTTCTACCCAGGATAATTAAGAATATAATAGAGAAAACAAATTACTAATATCAGAGATAAAAGAGGGGACATTATTACAAATCTCATGGACATTAAAAGAATAAAGAAATATTTTGAACAACTCTGTGCCCAGAGTTTTGATAGCCTAGGCAAACTGAATAAATTCCTTAAAAAACTTGATCTGCCAAAATTCTTACAAGAAGAAAAAAATAATCTGAATAATCCTGTATCTATAAAATAAATTGAATAAATAATAACATTCCAAAACAGAAAACTCCAATCCTAGATGTGTTCAGTGGAAAATTCTACTAATCATTTAAAGAAGAAATTATATTAATTTTCTACAATCTGTTCAAGGAGATAGAAGCAGAGGGAACATTTCTGAAATCATTCTCTGAGGGCAGCATTTTTCTATTACCAA
The DNA here is from genome assembly GCF_009873245.2 of Balaenoptera musculus. Classification (NCBI taxonomy): domain Eukaryota; kingdom Metazoa; phylum Chordata; class Mammalia; order Artiodactyla; family Balaenopteridae; genus Balaenoptera; species Balaenoptera musculus. Next base: position 65,914,903 of record NC_045806.1, on the reverse strand, counting down.
AATTAGACAAAGACTTTTCAAGAAAAGACAATACATACCAATATCTCTCATGACCACAGATGCAAGAATCCTCCTCAAAGTAAGACCAAATTAATTCTAAAGTGTATATAAAGAATTACACACTACAACCAAGTGTGATTTATTCCAGTTATTCAGGGCTACTTCAATATTCAAAAATAAATTAATAAGAGGGAGTGACATCAGCATCATGATGATGTGATTCATTTATTTATTCTCTCCCCTTTAATTACAACTAGTTGGACATACATAACCAAACAAAAGTGCCTCTGCACAGCACAACAGTACACCTGAGAGACCCATCAATATGTCTATCTGAAAGTGGGTTGAATGGACCTTGGAGGAGGCTGCAGACCCAGGGGAGTGTTGGCAAAACCTGAAGTGGCACTGGGCCAGCATAACCTTTCTGGCACAGGAGGTAAAATGTGAAGGTGGAGTTAGGGGTCTGTCCAAACATGTGTACTGTAGTGGGAAGGATTCATTGCTCCATTTAAGAAGAGACTGCACTGGGCTTCCCTGGTGGCACAGTGGTTGAGAATCTGCCTGCTAATGCAGGGGACACGGGTTCGAACCCTGGTCTGGGAAGATCCCACATGCCGTGGAGCAACTGGGCCCGTGAGCCACAACTACTGAGCCTGCACGTCCAAAGCCTGTGCTCCGCAACAAGAGAGGCCGCGATAGTGAGAGGTCCGCACACCGCGATGAAGAGTGGCCCCCGCTCGCCACAACTAGAGAAAGCCCTCGCACAGAAACGAAGACCCAACACAGCAAAAATAAATAAATAAATAAATAAATTTAAAGAAGAGACTGCACTTACTGTGGAGAAGAAAAGGAAGGGTAATAAGATAGACAAGGAAAGTGTAAGGAATGTGTTTTTTGCTGTCTGCCTCGGGACTTAGGCAAGAGATCCACCCAGAGATCTCTGGTACATCCCCCAGTCAAGGATCCCCCTACTGGTCCATGGGCACCCCTAAGACCCCAAATGTTAAGCACATACCTACCCCCATTATGCCACCACCCTTTTCTGTTTTGTTTTGTTTCTTTCCCAGCTTTTTGTTAATTCACATAACTCCCAAAATTAGTCGCCAGTCAGCTCTGGTACAAAAACAAAAACTTGTGCTATAGTGCTACCTTCTGGAAAACAAAAGGAAGGCTCCTAATTACCAACGTGTTGAATTTTTAAAATCCACATAAACAAAGCCTTAACTAAGTAAGAAATGTGTTCAACAATTTAAATGCAGCAGCAGAGACACTTTTCATTACCATTATGAAAAAAATCACTGTAATATAGTATCACACAAGTAAAATTTAAAATTTCCACAAACCAATCAAAAGACATGGGAGAGAGAGGAGAAGATGGTGGAAGAGTAAGACGTGGAGATCACCTTCCTCCCCACAGATACATCAGAAGTACATCTACACGTGGAACTCCTCCTATAGAACACCCACTGAATGCTGGCAGAAGACGTCAGACCTCTCAAAAGGCAAGAAACTCCACACGTACCTGGGTAGGGCAAAAGAAAAAAGAAAAAACAGAGACAAAGAATAGGGACGGGACCTGCACCAGTGGGAGGGAGCTGTGAAGGAGGAAATGTTTCCACAAACTAGGAAGCCCCTTCACGGGCAGAGACTGTGGGTGGCAGAGGGGGAAAGCATCGGAGCCACGGAGGAGAGCACAGCAACAGGGGTGCAGAGGGCAAAGTGGAGAGATTCCCGCACAGAGGATCGGTGCTGACCAGCACTCACCAGCCCGAGAGGCTTGTCTGCTCAACCTCCAGGGCAAGCGGGGGCTGGGAGATGAGGCTCGGGCTTCGGAGGTCGGATCCCAGGGAGAGGACTGGGGTTGGCGGCGTGAACACAGCCTGAAGGGGTTAGTGCACCACAGCTAACTGGGAGGGAGTCCCGGAAAAAGTCTGGAGCTGCCGAACAGGCAAGAGACTTTTCCCTGCCTCTTTGTTTCCTGTTTCGCGAGGAGAGGGGATTCAGAGCGCCGCCTAAATGAGCTCCAGAGACAGGCGCGAGCCGCGGCTATCAACGTGGACCCCAGAGACGGGCAAGATACGCTAAGGCTGCTGCTGCCACCACCAAGAAGCCTGTGTGCAAGCACAGGTCACTCTCCACACCACCCCTCCTGGGAGCCTGTGCAGCCCGCCACTGCCAGGGTCCCGTGATCCAGGGACAACTTCTCCGGGAGAACACATGGCGTGCCTCAGGCTGCTGCAACGTCACGCTGGCCTCTGCCGCTGCAGGCTCGCCCCACATCTGTACCCCTCCCTCCCCACGGCCTGAGTGAGCCAGAGACCCCGTAGCAGCTGCTCCTTTGACCCCATCCTGTCTGAGCGAAGAACAGATGCCCTCAGGCGACTTACACGCTGAGGCGGGAGCACATCCAAAGCTGAAACCTGGGAGCTGTGCGAACAAAGAAGAGAAAGGGAAATCTCTCCCAGCAGCCTCAGAAGCAGCGGATTAAAGCTCCACAAACAACTTGATGTACCTGCATCTGTGGAATACCAGAATAGACAACGACTCATCCCAAATTGAGGAGGTGGACTTTGGGAGCAGGATATATTATTTATTCCCCTTTTCCTCTTTTTGTGAGTGTGTATGTGTATGCTTCTGTGTGAGATTTTGTCTGTATAGCTTTGCTTTCACCATTTGTCCTAGGGTTCACTCCGTACGTTTTTTTTTAACTTAAAAAATTTATTTTTCTTAATAATTATTTTTATTTTTATAACTTTTATTTTATTTTACTTTATTTTATTTTATCCTCTTTCTTTCTTTCTTTCTTTCTTTCTTTCTTTCTTTCTTTCTTTCTTTCTTTCTTTCTTTCTTCTTTCTTTCTTTCTTTCTCTTTTTTCTCCCTTTTATTCTGAGCCATGTGGATGAAAGGCTCTTGGTGCTCCAGCCAGGCATCAGGGCAGTGCCTCAGGTAGGAGAGCCAACTTCAGGATACTAGTCCACAAGAGACCTCCCAGCTCCATGTAATACCAAATGGCGAAAATCTCCCAGAGTTCTCCATCTCAACACCAAGACCCAGCTTCACTCAACGAACAGCAAGCTACAGTGCTGGACACCCTAGACCAAACAAATAGCAAGACAGGAACACAGCCCCATCCATTAGCAGAGAGGCTGTCTAAAATCATAATAAGGTCACAGACACCCCAAATCACACCACCAGACATGGACATGACCACCAGAAAGAAAAAATCCAGCCTTATACACCAGAACTCAGGCACAGTCCCCTCCACAAGGAAGCCTACACAACCCACTGAACAAACCTTAGCTACTGGAGTCAGAGTCAGATACCAAAAAAAAAAAGGTACTACGAACCTGCAGCCTGCGAAAAGGAGATCCCAAACACAGTAAGATAAGCAAAATGAGAAGACAGAAAAATACACAGCAGATGAAGGAGCAAGGTAAAAACACACCAGACCTAACAAATGAAGAGGAAATAGGCAGTCTACCTGAAAAAGAATTCAGAATAATGATAGTAAAGATGATACAAAATCTTGGCAATAGAATAGACAAAATGCAGGAAACATTTAACAAGGATGTAGAAGAACTAAAGAGGAATAAAGCAACGACAAAAAACACAATAAATGCAATTAAAAATACTCTAGAAGGGATCAATAGCAGAATAACTGAGACAGAAGAACGGGTAAGTGACCTGGAAGATAAAATAGTGGAACTGACTACTGCAGAGCAGAATAAAGAAAAAGGAATGAAAAGAACTGAGGGCAGTCTCAGAGACCCCTGGGACAACATTAAACACACCAACATTCGAATTATAAGGGTCCCAGAAGAAGAAGAAAGGGACTGAGAAAATATTTGAAGAGATTATAGTTGAAAACTTCTCTAATATGGGAAAGGAAATAGTTAATCAAGTCCTGGAAGCACAGAGAGTCCCATACAGGATAAATCCAAGGAGAAACACGCCAAGACACATATTAATCAAACTATCAAACATTAAATACAAAGAAACCATATTAAAAGCAGCAAGGGTAAAACAACAAATAACACACAAGGGAATCCCCATAAGGTTAACATCTGATCTTTCAGCAGAAACTCTGCAAGCTAGAAGGATTGGCAGAATATATTTAAAGTGATGAAGGAGAAAAACCTACAACCAAGATTACTCTACCCAGCAAGGATCTCATTCAGGTTTGATGGAGAAATTAAAAGCTTTACAGACAAGCAAAAGCTGAGAGAGTTCAGCACCACCAAACCAGCTTTACAACAAATGCTAAAGGAACTTCTCTAGGCAAGAAACATAAGAGAAGGAAAACACCTACAATAACAAACCCAAAACATTTAAGAAAATGGGAATAGGAACATACATATTGATAATTACCTTTAAATGTAAATGGATTAAATGCTCCCACCAAAAGACACAGACTGGCTGAAGGGATACAAAAAGAAGACCCATATATATGCTGTCTACAAGAGACCCACTTCAGACCTAGAGACACATACAGACTGAAAGTGAGGGGATAGAAGAAGATATTCCATGCAAATGGAAATCAAAAGAATGCTGGAGTAGCAATTCTCGTATCAGACAAAATAGACTTTAAAATAAAGACTATTACAAGAGACAAAGGAGGACACTACATAATTATCAAGGGATCAATCCAGGAAGAAGATATAACAATTGTAAATATTTATGTACCCAACTTAGGAGCACCTCAATATATAAGATGAATACTAACAGCCATAAAAGGGGAAATCGACAGTAACACAATCATATTAGGGGACTTTAGCACCGCACTTTCACCAATGGACAGATCATCCAAAATGAAAATAAATAAGGAAACACAAGCTTTAAATGATACATTAAACAAGATGGACTTAATTGATATTTATAGGACATTCCACCCAAAAACAACAGAATACATATTTTTCTCAAGTGCTCATGGAACATTCTCCAGGATAGATCATACCTTGGGTCACAAATCAAGCCTTCGTAAATTTAAGAAAACTGAAAACGTATCAAGTATCTTTTCCAACCACAACACTGTGAGACTAGATATCAATTACAGGAAAAGTTCTGTAAAAAATACAAACACAAGGAGGCTAAACAATACACTACTTAATAAAGAAGTGATCACTGAAGAAATCAAAGGGGAAAATAAAAAATACCTACAAACAAATGACAATGGAGACACGACGACCCAAAACCTATGGGATGCAGCAAAAGCAGTTCTAAGAGGGAAGTTTATACCAATACAAGCCTACCTCAAGAAACAGGAAACACCTGAAATAAACAACCCAACTTTGCACCTAAAGCAACTAGAGAAAGAAGAACAAAAATACCCCAAAGTTAGCAGAAGGAAAGAAATCATAAAGATCAGATCAGAAATAAATGAAAGAGAAATGAAGAAAACAATAGCATAGATCAATAAAACTAAAAACTGGTTCTTTGAGAATATAAACAAACTTGATAAACCATTAGCCAGACTCATCAAGAAAAAAAGGGAGAAGACTCAAATCAAAAGGATTAGAAATGAAAAAAGAGAAGTAAAAACGGACATGGCAGAAATACAAAGGATCATGAGAGATTACTACAAGCAACTCTATGCCAATAAAATGGACAACCTGGAAGAACTGGACACATTCTTAGAAATGCACAACCTGCCGAGACTGAACCAGGAAGATATAGAAAATATGAACAGACCAATCACAAGCACTGAAATTGAAACTCTGATTAAAAATCTTCCAACAAACAAAAGCCCAGGACCAGATGACTTCACAGGCGAATTCTATCAAACATTTAGAGAAGAGCTAACACCTATCCTTCTCAAACTCTTCCAAAATATTGCAGAGGGAGGAACACTCCCAAACTCATTCTACGAGGCCACCATCACCCTGATACCAAAACCAGACAAAGATGTCACAAAGAAAGAACACTACAGGCCAATATCACTGATGAACATAGATGCAAAAATCCTCAACAAAATACTAGCAAAAAGTATCCAACAGCACATTAAAAGGATCATACACCATGATCAAGTGGGGTTTATTCCAGGAATGCAAGGATTCTTCAATATATGCAAATCAATCAACGTGATACATCATACTAACAAATTGAAGGAGAAAAACCATATGATCATCTCAATAGATGCAGAGACAGCTTTCGACAAAATTCAACACCCATTTATGATAAAAGCCCTGCAGAAAGTAGGCATAGAGGGAACTTTCCTCAACATAATAAAGGCCATATATGACAAACCCACAGCCAACATTGTCCTCAATGGTGAAATACTGAAACCATTTCCACTAAGATCAGGAACAAGACAAGGTTTCCCACTCTCACCACTATTATTCAACATAGTTTTGGAAGTGTTAGCCACAGCAATCAGAGAAGACAAAGAAATAAAAGGAATCCAAATCGGAAAAGAAGAAGTAAAGCTGTCACTATTTGCAGATGACATGATACTATACATAGAGAATCCGAAAGATGCTACCAGAAAACTACTAGAGCTAATCAATGAATCTGGTAAAGTAACAGGATACAAAATTAATGCACAGAAATCTGCAATTCTATACGCTAATGATGAAAACTCTGAAAGTGAAATTAAGAAAAAACTCCCATTTAACATTGCAACAAAAAGAATAAAATATCTAGGAATAAACCTACCTAAGGAGACAAAAGGCCTGTATGTAGAAAATTATAAGACACTGATGAAAGAAATTAAAGATGATACAAATAGATGGAGAGATATACCATGTTCTTGGATTGGAAGAATCAACATTGTGAAAATGACTCTACTACCCAAAGCAATCTACAGATTCAAAGCAATCCCTATCAAACTACCACTGGCATTTTTCACAGAACTAGAACAAAAAATTTCACAACTTGTATAGAAACACAGAAGACCCCGAAGAGCCAAAGCAATCTTGAGAACCAAAAATGGAGCTGGAGGAATCAGGCTCCCTGACTTCAGACTATACTACAAAGCTACCGTAATCAAGGCAGTTTGGTACTGGCACAAAAACAGATACATAGATCAATGGAACAGGATAGAAAGCCCAGAGATAAACCCATGCACATATGGTCACCTTATCTTTGATAAAGGAGGCAAGCCTATACAGTGGAGAAAAGACAGCCTCTTCAATAAGTGGTGCTGGGAAAACTGGACAGGTACATGTAAAAGTATGAAATTAGAACACTCCCTGACACCATAGGCAAAAATAAACTCAAAATGGATTAAAGACCTAAATATAAGGCCAGACATTATCAAATTCTTAGAGGAAAACATAGGCAGAACACTCTATGACATAAATCACAGCAATATCCTTTTTGACCCACCTCCTACAGAAAGGGAAATAAAAACAAAAATAAACAAATGGCACCTAATGAAACTTAAAAGCTTTTGCACAGCAAAGGAAACCATAAACAAGACCAAAAGACAACCCTTAGAATGGGAGAAAATATTTGCAAATTCAGCAACTGACAAAGGATTAATCTCCAAGATTTCCAAGCAGCTCATGCAGCTCAATAACAAAAAACCAAACAACCCACTCCAAAAATGGGCAGAAGACCTAAATAGACATTTCTCCAAAGAAGATATACAGATTGCCAACAAACACATGAGAAATTGCTCAACATCACTAATCATTAGAGAAATGCAAATCAAAACTACAATGAGATATCATCTCACACTGGTCAGAATGGCCATCATCAAAAAATCTAGAAACAATCAATGCTGGAGAGGGTGTGGAGAAAAGGGAACACTCTTACACTGTTGGTGGGAATGTAAATTGATACAGCCACTATGGAGAACAGTATGGAGGTTCCTTAAAAAACTAAAATAGAACTACCATATGACCCAGCAATCCTACTACTGGGCATATACCCTGAGAAAACCATAATTCAAAAAGAGTCATGTACCAAAATGTTCATTGCAGCTCTATTTACAATAGCCAGGACATGTAAGCAAGCTAAGTGTCCATCATCGGATGAATGGATAAAGAAGATATGGCACATATATACAATGGAATATTACTCAGTCATAAAAAGAAACAAAATTGAGTCATTTGTAGAGAGGTGGATGGACCTAGAGTCTGTCATACAGAGTGAAGTTAGTCAGAAAGAGGAAAACAAATACCATATGCTAACACATATATATGGAATGTAACAAAAAAAATGTTTCTGAAGAACCTAGGGGCAGAACAGTAATAAAGACATAGACATAGAGAATGGACTTGAGGACATGGAGAGGGGGAAAGGTAAGCTGGGACGAAGTGAGAGAGTAGCATGGACATATATACACTACCAAATGTAAAATAGATAACTAGTGGAAAGCAGACACATAACACAGGGAGATCAGCTCGGTGCTTTATGACCACCTAGAGGGGTGGGATAGGGAGGGTGGGAGGGAGACACAAGAGAGAGGAGATATGGGGATATAAGTATATGTATAACTGATTCACTTTGTTATAGAGCAGAAACTAACACACAATTGTAAAGCAGTTATACTCTAATAAAGATATTAAAAAAAAAAAGACATGCGATATTGCAGTCAGGGTGATAAAGGGTCAACAAACCTGCAATGAAGAAATTCAATGAGCTAAAATAATACTCAGAAATGCAACACAGTGATGTCAGATATAAAATTAATGAACAGAAAATGTACGATACCAAAAAGATTGAAATTCTGAAGAAAAAAAAAAGCCAAAGAGAAATTCTAGAGCTCAAGGACTCAGTAAATGAAGTGCAGAATGCATTAGAAAGTGTTGGAAGTAGAGCAGATCTTATAGAATGTAGAATAAGCAATCTCAAGTTTAGGAATTTAGATATGATTCAGCTGGAAGAGGAGAGTGAATCAAATTTTTTTAAAAAGTGAATAAACCCTAAGAGAACTCTCAGACTTCTTCTGAAGAACCAACATAATATCAATAGATAAAGAGGGAGAAGGGACCAGAGAACTTAATTAAGAAATTAATAGCTGAGAACGTCCGCACCCTGGGGAAGAAACTGGATATACAAGTCCACAAAGCTAATAGAACATCTTATCCCAATGTAAAAGACCTCCTCCAAGACACATTATGTAAAACTGACAATATCCAATGATTAAAAAAAGAATTTAAAGCCAGCCAGGGGAAAAATACTAATCTACAGAGGAACCCTTATTAGTCTTTCATCAGACTCTTCAGCAGAAACTCTGCAGCCAAGGAAAAAGTGGAATGCCATATTCAAAATATTGAAAGATAAAAATTGCCAGCCAGGAATACTCTATCCAGAAAAGGTTTCCTTCAGATATGAATGATAAATAAAGGCTTTCCCAGACAAACAAAAACTGATAGAGTTCATCAACACTAGAACTATCTTATAAGAAATGCTGAAATAAGCACTTCAAATTGAAACAAAAAAAAAGTACACAAAACTCTGACTGAGGTGATAAATAAAATTAGAAAATAGTAACTCTTTTTCAAAATAATATGTTTAACATATAATAATAGCATGAATGTTAAAGGAAAGGAGCATTAAAAATAACTATAGCTACTACAGCTTGGTAATAAAATCACATCATGAAAAGATAATTTGTGACATCAAAAATAAAAATAAAATGGGAAGAGGAATAGGATGAAAAGTTTACAGGTAAATTAAAACAAACTGCTATCAGCAAAAGTGACTATTTTATCTATGAGTTGTTTTCTGTAAACTGTATGGTAACCACAAAACAAAAATCTTGGACAGAAACATTAAACAAAAAGGGGGGGAGTGGAGCAAATCACCGTGAGAAACCACAAATTTACAAAAAGGGACAGAAACAAGGGAAAAAGAAGCAATGGAGAGACAGAATAGCCAGAGGTAAATGATAAAATGGCAGTAGTAAATCTTTACACATAAATACTGACCTTAAATGTAAATGGATTAAACTCACCAGTGAAAAAGCATTGAGTGGCTGAACGGATTCAAAAAAAAAAACCAACAATATGTTGCCTACAGGAGACTCATTTCAGCTCTAAAAACACATATAGTCTAAAATAAAACAGTGAAAGGTGACATTTCAAGAAAACAGAAACAAAAAGAAGTTGAGCATAGTCATACTTATATCAGACAAAATAGATGTCAAGCCAGAAAAACTTAACAAGAGACAAAGAAGGTCATTATGTAGTAATAAAAGTGTCACTACATGAAGAAAATATAACAGCTATATATATACTCCCAACCTGCCAGCACCAAAATATTTTAAGCAAATGCTAACAGACCTTAAGTGAGAAATAGACAAAATTGAAATAATAGTAGGGTACATCAACACACTTGTAACATTGACATTGAAACATACTTTAGAACAAATGGACTTAACAGAGATATACAGCCATACCTCAGAGATATTGTGGGTTTGGTTCCAGATATCTCCACAATAAAGCAAATATCATAATAATGCAAGTCACACAAATTTTTTGTTTCTCAGAGCATATAGAAGTTATGTTTATACAATACTGCCGTCTATTAAGTGTGCAATAGAATTATGTCTAAAAAATAATGTGCATACCTTAATTAAAAAATACTTTAATTGTTCAAAAATGCTAACCATCATCTGAGCCTTTAGCAAGTCATAGTATTTTTGATGGTGAAGGGTTTGAATTATGGGGAGAATTATCAAAATGTGACACAAAGACACAAAGTAAGCAAATATTATTGGAAAAATGGTGCCAAGAGACTTGCTCGACACAGAGTTGCCACAAACTTTCAATTTGTAAAAACTTCCATATCTGTAAATCATGATAAAGTGAAGCACAATAAAACTAGTTATGCATGTACAGACATTCCATCCAACAGCAGCAGAATACATATTCTTCTCAAGGGCACAGAGATAATTCTCAAGCATAGATCATATGATAGGCCACGAAACAAATCTTAGTAAACTCAAGAAGATTTAATCATACCTACTATCTTTTCTGACCACAATGGTATGAAACTAGAAATCAACAAGAGAAAGTGAGAAGACCTGAAAATATGTGGAAATTAAGCAATACACTTTTGAACAAAAATTGGTTAACAGAAGAAATTAAAAGGGAAATAAAAAGTTATCTAGAAACAAATAAAAATGGAAATAGAATGTATCAAATCTTGTGGGATACAGCAAAAGCAGTTCTGAGAGAAAAGTTTATAGCAGTAAATGGATATATTAGTAAATTAGAAAGATTTCAAATAAACGACCTAAGTTTACTCCTCAAGGAAGTAGAAAAAGAAGAACAAATTAAGCAAAACTTGTTCACTGCAAAATAAACAATTAACAAAATGAAAAGAAAACTTACAGAATGGGAAAAAAATTTGCAAGCCATTTATTGAATAAGGGATTCATATTCAAAAAATAAGGAACTCATAAAAGTTAATAAGAGAAAACAAAAACAATCCAATTAAAAACGGGCAAAAGAACTAAGTAGACATTTTTCCAAAGAGGACATCAAAATGATCAATAGACATATTAAAAGATGCAAAATTTTATAAATCATCAGGGAAATGCAAATCAGTATCACAATGAGATACCACCTTATGCCTGTTAGAATGGCTATCATCAAAAAGATAAGAGACAAAAGGTACTGGTGAGGAAGTGGTGAAAGGGAACACTTATAAACTGTTGGTGGGAATGCAGATTTGTCAAACCACTAAGTAAAATAATACAGAGCATCCTCAAAAAATTAAAAATAGATCTACATACAGTCCAACAATTCTGCTTCTGGGTATATACCCAAAGGGAATGATAACTGGATTTTGATGAGATATATGCACTCCCATGTTTATCACAGCATTATTCACAGTAGTCAAAATATGGAAACAACCCAAATTCCCATCAATAGATGAATAGATTAAAAAAAAAGATGTGGTATATTATTCAGCCACGACAGAGGAGGATAATCTGTCATTTGCAACAATATGGATAGACTTTGGATACATTATGCTAAGTGAGATAATTCAGACAGAGAAAGACAAGTACTATATAATAACACATATATATGGAATCTAAAAAAATCAAACCTGTAAAAAAAGAGTGAAAAACAATAGATTTCCAGGGGATAGAAGGTGGAGTTAACATTGATACCATTAAAGGGTACAAACATGTAACAAGTAGAAAATAAGCCATGGAGACGTAATATGAGTATAATGAATATGGACAATAATATTGGTCTATATTTCTGTAATGTGATAAATATTACTACATGGCAATCATATTACAATATATAAACTTATCAAAGTAACATGCTGTAGAACTTAAATTTACACATTACATGTCAAAATTGTTTAATAAAATAATTTTTAAAGAAAATAAATTAATAAAATCATCTCATCAAGAGGCTAAAGTAGAAAAAATAACACAATCCTATTTATAGATGCAGAAAAGCCTTTGATAACATTCAACACACAGTCATGATACAGAATCTCAGCAAACTAGGAAAAAAGGAAAACTTCCTAAACTTGATAAAGAATATTTTTTTAAAAACCTACAGATTGCATCATATTTAATGATGAGAAGCATGAAATTTCCCAGGATGATCATGTACAAAGCTAGGATGTCCCCTCTTACCTCTGCTTCTCAACATGATACTACAAGTCCTAGCTAATTTAATAAGAAAAGAAAATAAAAGATATGCAGATTTAGAAGGACTAAATAAAACTGTCTTTGTTCCCAGATGACATAACCATCTATTGAGAAAATCTGAAAGAAATTCCTTAAAGCCTTCTGGAACTAAAAAAGTGTTTATAGCAAGTTTGTAGGACACCATGTTAATATACAAAAGTCAATCACCTTCCTATGTACGAGCAATGAACAAATGGAATTTGAAATTAAAACACAATACCACTTTCATCAGAACCAAAAAATAGAGAAAGAAACACTTAAGTATAAATCTAACAAAATGTGTACAAAATCTATATGAGAAAAATATAAAACTCTAATGAAAGATATAAAAAAAGAAATAAATAATTGGGGAGACATTCTATGTCCATGGACAGAAAGACTCAATATTTTCAAGATGTCATTTCTTCCCAAATTGATCTATAGTTTCCATGAAATCCCAGTTAAAATCTAAGCAAAGTTTTTCTGTGGATATCAAAAAATTTCTTGTAGAGAGGCAAAAGACACAGAATAGCCAACTCAATATTGGAGAACATAGTTGGAAGATTAATACTACTCAATTTCATGACATTATAATGCTATAGTCACTAGTATAGGTAGTATGGTGAAAGAATAGACAAACAAATCAGTGTATCATAATAGAGAACCTGGAAATAGATGATCTACATAAATATAGGTTATTGATCTTTGACAAAGAAGCAAAACAATGGAGCAATGACAGTCTTTTCAGGAAATGGTTCTGGACTTGGTGGTGGATCAATATGGTGATGTTGGAGGATCATGACCTCCCCTACTACTATGAACACAACAAGTACATAGCTATATATGGAGCAATTCCCTCTGAAAATAATTTGAGAACTACCTGAACAATTACTCCACAACAGAAGATAATAGGGCCACATGAAGACAGGTAGAAGAGGCAGAGACACAATCTTACTAAATCCCCACCACTGGTGCAGTGACATATATTAGGGAGGAATCTCAAGAACAATAACGCTTCTCTCTGAGAAGCAAGGGGTTGGTGCCCCACTTCAGGCACCCCAACCCCTGAATTTGCACCAAAGACACAAGCCCCCAAGTCATCTGTTTTTGAAAACCAACAGGGCTTACATGCAGGAGAAACCTAGGGACATAGGAAATGGAAATTCCATTTTTAAAGGGCTTGTATGCAGACTCACTCATCCTGGGACCCATTATAAAAGCAGTAGTTTGAAAAGTGCTTAGACCATATGTGAGGAAGACTAATTTGCTAATCTTAAAACATTAGTCAAAGGGAAAGAAGCCTGTTGGGACTCTCTCAAGGAATGGAGGTAATAGTAGGTGCCATTTCTGTTTTCCCTTTATCTTGCTTGCACCAGGATTGATGGACACCATTTTTGAACTCACACTTTAACCTATTAGCAGTGGCAAGTGTGCACCCCAACCACTCATATTGCATACTGTAGCCCTGCCAGAGGTGGCAGGGGAGAACACTGCCCCCCCCATGCTTCTTCCCACAACCCCTCCAGAGATGTTGGGCCAGTGCCCTGTTCACCCATGCCACTTCTCACAGTTCCAACACATGCAGCTTATGCGGGGGACAACCCTTGAGCGTCAGGCCCTGATGTCTGGGAGGACTGAATTTCTGGACCCCTCAGTTCCGAAAAAGTCAATAGACTGTTAGAGAGACAATAAAATAGACAGCCAAGAAGTAGGGCAATGTTAAACAATAAGGTTCAACTCCTACACAGAGATACTTATCCAAGACTGGGAGAGATAGCTGTTTCACCTAATACATAGAAACAAATGCAGAGAGTCAAGAAAAATGAGGAAACATAGTAATATGTTCCAAATGAAAGAACAAGATAAAGTCCCAGAAAAAAAAATACCTTAATGAAATAGAGGTAAGCAATATACAAAAAAAAAAAAAACCACCTCAAAGTAATTGTCATAAACAGGCTCACAAAACTCGAGGGAAGAATTGATGAACACAGTAAGAATTTCAACAAAGAGATAGAAAAATATAAGAAATTATGAAACAGAAGTCAATAAGCTGAAGAATACAATAAGTGAACTAAAAAATGCACTGGAGGAGTTCAAGAGCAGACTAGATGAAGCAAGGAAAAAAATCAGCGAGCTGGAGACAGTGCAGTGAAATCCACCCAAACAGAGTAGTAAAAAGGAAAATAAAAAGTGAAGATAGCTTAAGGCAGTGGTCCCCAACCTTTTTGGCAGCAGGGACCAGTTTCCTGGAAGAAAATTTTTCCACAGGCTTGGGGAGGGGGATGTTGGTTCAGGCAGTAATGCGAGTGACGGGGGTACAGTTCAGGTGGTAATGCAAGTGATGAGGAGCAGCAAATGAATCTTCGCTTGCTCACCCGCCACTCACCTCCTGCTGTGTGGTCCAGTTTCTAACAGGCTGTGGACCAGTATCAGTCTGAAGCTCAGGGGTTGGGGGCCCCTGGCTTAAGGGACTTATGGTTTAATATGAAGCAAAATAACATTTGCATCATAGGAGTCCCAGAAGGAGAAGAGAGAAAGTGGCAGAAAACTTATCTGA
The DNA here is from genome assembly GCF_009873245.2 of Balaenoptera musculus. Taxonomy (NCBI): domain Eukaryota; kingdom Metazoa; phylum Chordata; class Mammalia; order Artiodactyla; family Balaenopteridae; genus Balaenoptera; species Balaenoptera musculus. The sequence continues at coordinate 65,899,762 of NC_045806.1, read as the reverse complement.
AGAAGTAATGGTTGAAAATTTCTTTAACCTGGGAAAGAAAATAGATATCCAGATTCAAGAAGCCCAGTGAGTTCCAAACAATATGAACCTAAAGAGACCCACACCAAGACACATTGTAATTAAAAGGTCAAAAGTTAAAGATGAAGAGAGAATCTTAAAAACAAAAGAGAGAAAAACAACTAGTTATGTATAAGGAAACCCCATAATGCTATTATCAGTTTCCTCATGAAAAACTTCACAGGCAAGAAAAGAGTGGCATGGCATGACATATTCAAAGTGGTGAAGATATTAAAAAAATCAAACAAACCTAGCAACGAATACTCTAGCTGACATGGGTATCATTTAGAATTGAAGAAGAAATAGAGAATTTTCCAGATAAACAAAAGCTAAAGGAATTCATTACAATTAAATCACCCTTAAAAGGAATAATTGAGACTATTTTAAGCTGAAAGGAAGAGGCACTGATTAGTAACAGGAAAACATATGAATGAAAAATCTCTCTAGTAAAGGTAAATATATAGCAAAGGAGGTGGACTAATCACTTATAAAAGTAGTAAGAAAGTTAAAGAAAAAAGTAGTAAAAATTAACTATAATTACAATAATTTGTTAAGGTTCACACAAAAATATGTAAACTGTGACATCAAACACTTAAAATGTGGGGGGGGGGAGGAAAAACTAACGAGATTTAGAATGTATTCAAACTTAACATGTTATCAACTTAAAATAAATTGTTATAAATATAGTCTGATATATGTAAGCCTCATGGTAATCACAAAGCAAAACTCTACAATAGATAAATAGACTTTAAAACAAAAACTGTAATGAAAGGCAAAGATGAACATTATATAATGATGTGTCAATCCAACAAAAAGATATAACAGTTGTAAATTTTTATGCAGCCACATGGGGGTCCTTACATATATAAAGCAAATATTAACAGAAGTAAAGAGATAAGTTGGCAACAATACAATAATAATGGAGAATTTTATAACTCCACTTACATCAATGGATAGATCATCCAGACAAAAAGTCAATAAGGAAATTTAGGTCTTAAATGAGGCATTAGGTCAGATGGACATAATAGATATATACAGAACATTCTACCTCAAAGCAGCAGGACACACATTCTTCTTAAGGTATCAAAAATTTTCCAGGATAGACTGCATGCAAGGCCACAAAACAAGTTTCAAAAAATGTAAGACAGTTGAAATCATATCAACCATATTTTCCAACAACAACAATAATATGAAATTAAAAATTCAATTACAATAAAATTTGAAAAATCAAATATGTGGAGATTAAACAACATGCTATTGAACAACCAATGGGTCAAATAAGAAATCAAAGGAATAATAAAAAAATACCTTGAGACAAATGAAAATATAAGCACAATTTACAAAAATCTATGGGATGTAGCAAAATCAGTTGTAAGAGGGAAATTTATAGTGATACAGGCCAACCTCCAAGAAGAAAAATCACAAATAAACAATCTAACTTTACACCTAAGGGATCTAGAAAAGGAAAAACAAAGTACAAATTTAGTAGAAAGAAGAAATTAATAAATACTAGAGAGAAAATTAAATAGAGACTAAAAAGACAATAGAAAGAGCTTGTTCTTTAAAAAGGTAAATCAAAATGACAAACCTTTAGCAAGACTCACTAAGAAAGAGAGGATTCAAATAAAAACAGATATGAAAGAAATTACAAATTATGTCAAAAATACAAAGGGTCAAAAGAATTTACTGTGAAAAATTATATGCTAACAAATTAGACAACTTAGAGGAAATGATTAAATTCCTAGAAATATACAGTCTTCCAAGATGGAATACTGAAGAAACAGGTAATCTGAACAGACTGATTACTAGTGAGGTGACTGATTCAGTAATTGAAAACCTACCAACAAAAAAAGTACAGGACCAGAGGGCTTAACCAGTCAATTCTACTAAACATTCAAATAAGACTTAATATCTATACTTCTCAAATTCTTCCAAAAAAATGAAGAGGAAGAAATACTCCCAAACATATTTTACAAGGCCAGCATTACTGTGATACCAAAATCAAACAAGGAAAGCAGCAAAAAAGTTACAGTACATCTTTGATGAAAAAAGATGTAAAAATCCTTAACAAAATATTAGGAAACTGAATTCAAAAATACATTAAAAAATCATATCATGAGTAAGTAGGATATATTACAGGGATGCAAGGATGCTTCAGCACCTGCAAATCAATAAACAGGATATACCACGTTAAAAAATAAAAAATAAATATCATATGATTATCTCAGTAGATGCAGAAAAAGCATTTGAGAAAATTCAACAACGATTTATGATATAAACACTCAATAAAGTGGGTAAAGATGGAATGATGTACCTTGACATAAAAAAGGACATATATGACAAATTCACAGCTAACATCATTCTCAACAATGAAAAGCTGAAAGATTTTGCCTTAAGAAAAAGAACAAGGGCTTCCCTGGTGGTGCAGTGGTTGAGAATCTGCCTGCCAATGCAGGGGACACGGGTTCGAGCCCTGGTCTGGGAAGATCCCACATGCCACAGAGCAACTAGGCCCGTGAGCCACAATTACTGAGCCTGCGCATCTGGAGCCTGTGCTCCGCAACAAGAGAGGCCGTGATAGTGAGAGGCCCGTGCACCGCAATGAAGAGTGGACCCCACTTGCTGCAACTAGAGAAAGCCCTCACGCAGAAACGAAGACCAAACACAGCCATAAATAAATAAATAAATAATTTTTTTAAAAAAAGAAAAGAACAAGACAAGGATGCCTATCTCACAATATTTATATGACATTTTATTGGAAGTTTTAGCCAGAGCAATTAAAAAGAAATAAAAGGCATCCAAATTGAAAAGGAAAGTAAAACTTTTGCTTTTCACAGGTGACATGATATTATCTGTAGAAAATCTAAAGATTTGGCAAAAAAACTGTTAGAAAAAAACAATTTAGCAAAGTTACAGGTTACAAATTAACAGAACTAAATCTGTTGCATTTTCGTACACTAAAAATGAAGTCTCAGAAATAAAAATTAAGAAAGCAATCTCATTTACAATTGCATCAAAAAGGATAAAATGTTTAGGGCTAAATTTAACCAAGGAAGTGAAAGACTGGTACTTTGAAAACTATAAGACATTGATGAAAGAAACTGAAGAAGACATAAATAAATGGAACAATATTTCATGCTCATGGATTGGAAGAATTAATATTATACAAATGCCATATTACCCAAAGCAATCTACAGACTCAATACAATTCCTATCAAAATCCCAATGGCATTTTTCACATAATAGAACAAAGAGTCAAAAATTTGTATGAAACCACAAAAGATCCCAAATAGTCAAAGCAATTTTGAGAAAGAAAAACAAACCTGAGGGCATCATACACCCTGATATCAAACTATATTACAAAGTTATAGTAAGTTTTAAAGTATGATATTGACATATAAACAGACACATAGATCAATGAAACATAATAGAAAACCCAGAAGCAAACCCACATATATAAGGTCAATTAATTTACAAAAAAGGAGCTTACAATATAAATGGGAAACAGGGAGTCTCTTCAATAAATAGTGCTGGGAAAACTGGGCAGCCACATGCAAAAGAATTTAACTGGGCCACTATCTTATACCATACAAAAAATAAATAAAAATGAATTAATGACCTGAATGTAAGATGTGACACCATAAAACTCTTAGAAGAAAATATAGACAGTAAGCAGTTTTACATCTTTCTTGGTGATATTTTAATGGATCTGACTGCAAATGCAATGTCAACAAAAACTAAAATAAACAAATGAGACTACATTAAATTAAAAGTTTTCTGGACAGCAAAGGAAACCATCAAACATATAAAGGCAAACTAATGAATGAGAGAAGATATTTTCAAATCATATATCTGATAAGAAGCTATATCCAAAATATATAAAGAACTCATACAGTTTTATAACAAAAAAAATCCAATTAAAAATGTCCAGAGGGCTTCCCTGGTGGCGCAGTGGTTGAGAATCTGCCTGCCAATGCAGGGCACACGGGTTCGAGCCCTGGTCTGGGAAGATCCCACATGCCACGGAGCAACTGGGCCCGTGAGCCACAAATTACTGAGCCTGCGCGTCTGGAGCCTGTGCTCTGCAACAAGAGAGGCCGCGATAGTGAGAGGCCCGCGCAACGCGATGAAGAGTGGTCCCCACTTGCCACAACTAGAGAAAGCCCTCGCACAGAAACGAAGACCCAACAAAGCAATCAATCAATCAATCAATCAATCAATCAATAAGAACGTGAATTTCTAAAAAAAAAAAAAAATTAAAAAAAATGTCCAGAGAATATGAATGGATATTTTTTGAAAAAAAGACATAAAGATGGCCAACAAGCATATGAAAAAATGCTCAACATCACTAATCATCAGGGAAATGCAAATCAAAACCACAATGAGATATCATCTCACACCTGCCAGAAAGATTATTATCAAAAAGACTAGAAATATAAAGTGTTGGCTAGAATGTGGAGAAAAAAGTAACACTTGTACACTGTTGCTGAGAATATAAATCAGTGCATCCACTGTGCAAAACACTATTGAGTTTCCTCATAAAATTAAAAATATAACTACCATACGATCCAGTAATTCCACTACTGGGTATTTATTGGAAGAAAACAAAAATGCTAATTCAAAAAATTATAGCACCCTTGTGTTTATTGCAGCATTATGTACATTAGCAAATATAAGGAATCAACCTAAATGGCCAATGATGGATGAATGGATAAGGAAGATATGGCATACACATACATACACACACACACACACGATGGCATGTAACTCAGCTGTAAAAAAGAATGAAATCTTGCCATTTGCTATACCACAGATGGACCTTGAGAGTATTATGTTAAGTCAGACATATAAAGAGAAGTACCTTATTAAAAAAAAAGAGAGAGAGAAATACCTTATGATTTTACTCAGATGTGGAATCTAAAACAAAAACAAAAACAAACAAAACAAACAAACAAAAACAAAAAACAAAAAATCTCAGGAACAAACAAAACTAAGCTTATAGATATAAAATAGAGATTGGTGGTTGCCAGGGGTGAGGGAAGCTGGTGGGTAGGCAAAGTGGGTGAAGCAGATCAAAAGGCACAAACTTCCAGACATAAAGTATATGTCATGTGAATGTAATGGATATCATGATGACTATTGTACTGCATATTTGAAAGTTCCTAAGAAAGTAAATTTCTCATGACAAGAAAAAAATTTTAAATTTCTATAGTGATGGACAGTAACTAGACTGTAGTAATCATTATGCAATGTATAGTCAATGACAGATTATTATGTTGTACAACTGAAGCTAATACAATATGGTATGTCAATTATACTGAAATTTAAAAAAAAGAAAATACCAGACAAAAAAATGTTGAAATAATTGAACATCCACATTCAAAAAAACTAATCTAGGTACAGATCAAGATTTATGCCAGGGATATAAATATGGTTTAACATCTGTAAATCAATCATTAAGAAAACAAAGGATAAAAAATCATATAATTATCTCAATGGAGGCAGAAAAGTATTTGACAAAATTTGACATCCATTTATGATAAAAACTCTCAGCAAAGTAGGTGTAAAGGAAACATACCCTAACATAATAAAGGTCATATAGGACAAACACAGAGTTAACATCATACTTATTGGTGAAAAGCTAACTGTGTTTCCTCTAAGGTAAGTAACCGAACAGGGATGCCCATTCTCACTACCCTTTTTTTTTTTTAACATCTTTATTGGAGTATAACTACTTTACAATATTGTGCTACTTTCTGCTGTATAACAAAGTGAATCAGCTATATGTATACATATATCCCCATATACCCTCCCTCTTGCGTCTCCCTCCCACCCTCCCTATCCCAACCCTCTATTTGGTCACAAAGCATCGAGCTGATCTCCCTGTGTTATGCAGATGCTTCCCACTAGATATCTATTTTACATTTTGTAGTGAATATATGTCAATGCCACTCTCTCACTTTGTCTCAGCTTACCCTACCCCTTCCATGTGTCCTCAAGTCCATTGTCTACGTCTGCATCTTTATTCCTGTCCTGCTCCTAGGTTCTTCAGAACTATTTTTTTTTTAGATTCCATATATATGTGTTAGCATACGGTACTTGTTTTTCTTTTTCTGACTTATTTTACTCTGGATGACAGACTCGAGGTCCATCCACCTCACTACCAATAACTCAATTCTGTTTATTTTTATGGCTGATTAATATCCATTGAATATATGAACCACATCTTCTTTATCCATTCATCTGTCAATAGACAGTTAGATTGCTTCCATGTCCTGGCTACTGAAAATAGTGCTGCAATGAACAATGTGGTACATGACAATTTTTAAATTATGGTTTCTCAGGGTATATGCCAAGTAGTGGGATTGCAAGGTGGTAAGATAGTTCTAGTTTTAGTTTTTTAAGGAACCTCCATACTGTTCTCCATAGTGGCTGTAGTAATTTTCATTCCCACCAAAAGTGCAACAGGGTTCCCTTTTTTCCACACCCTCTCCAGCATTTATCATTTATAGATTTTTTGATGATGGCCACTATGACGAGTGTGAGGTGATACCTCATTGTGGTTTGATTTGCATTTCCCTAATGATTAGTGATGTTGAGCATCCTTTCAAGTGTTTGCTGGCAATCTGTATATCTTCTTTGGAGAAAGAAGATCTATTTAGATCTTCTGCCCATTTTTGGATTAGGTTGCTGGTTTTTATTATATTGAGCTGCTTGTATATTTGGAGATTAATATTTTGTCAGTTGCTTCATTTGCAAATATTTTCTCCCCTACTAAATGTTGCCTCTTTGTCTTGTTTATGGTTTCCTTTGCTGTGCAAAAGCTTTTAAGTTTCATTTGGTCCCATTTGTTTATTTCTGTTTTTATTTCCATTTCTCTAGGAAATTGGTCAAAAAGGATCTTGCTGTGATTTATATCATAGAGTGTCCTGCCTATGTTTTATTCTAAAACTTTTTTAGTGTCTGACCTTATATTTATGTCTTTAATCCATTTTGAGTTTATTTTTTGTATGGTGTTAGGGAGTGTTCTAATTTCATACTTTTACATGTAGCTGTCCATTTTTCCCAGCACCACTTACTGAAGAGGCTACCTTTTCTCCATTGTATATTCTTGCCTCCTTTATCAAAGATAAGGTGACCATACGTGTGTGGGTTTATCTCTAGGCTTTCTATCCTGTTCCACTGAGATATATATATATATATATATATATATATATATATATATATATATATATATATATATATATATATATTTGTGCCAGTACCATACTGTCTTGATTACCATAGCTTTGTAGTATAGTCTGAAGTCAGGGAGCCTGCTTCCTCCAGCTCCATATTTCTTTCTCAAGATTGCTTTGGCTATTTGGGGGCTTTTGTGTTTCCATACAAATTATAGAATTTTTGTACTAGTGCTGTTAAAAATGCCATTGGCAGTTTGATAGAGATTGCATTGAATCTGTAGATCACTTAGGGTAGTATAGTCATTTTCACAATATTGATTCTTCCAATCCAAGAACATGGTATATCTCTCCATCTGTTTGTATCATCTTTAGTTTCTTTCTTCAGTTTCTTATAGTGTTCTGCATACAGATCTTTTGTCTCCTTAGGTAGTTTTATCCCTAGGTATTTTATTCTTTTTGTTGCAATGTTAAATGGGAGTGTTTCCTTAATTTCTCTTTCAGAATTTTCATCATTAGTGTATAGGAATGAAGAGATTTCTGTGCATTAATTTTGTATCCTCCTACTTTACCAGATTCATTGATTAGCTCTAGTAGTTTTCTATTAACATCTTTGGGATTCTCCAGTTATAGTATCATGTCATCTGCAAACAGTGACACTTATACTGCTTTTTTTTCAGATTTAGATTCCTTATATTTCTTTTTCTGCTCTGAATGCAGTGGCTAAAACTTCCAAAATTATGTTGAATAACAGTGGTGAGAGTGGGCAACCTTGTCTTGTTCCTGATCTTAGTGGAAATGGTTTCAGTTTTTCACCATTGAGATCTATGTTGGCTGTGGGTTTGTCATATATGGTCTTTATTTAGTTGAGCTAAGTTTCCTCCATGCTTACTGTCTGGAGGGTTTTTATCAGGAATGGGTATTGAATTGTTTTGAAAGATTGTTATGCATCCATTCAGATTATCATATCCTTTTTAACACTTAATTAGCTAATATGGTGTATCGCATGTATTGATTTGTGTATATTGAAGAATCCTTGCATTCCTGGGATAAACCCCACTTGATCATGGTGTAAAATCCTTTTTAATGTGGTGTTGGATTCTGTTGCCTCGTATTCCGTTGAGGATTTTTGCATCTATCTTTATCGGTGATATTGGCCTGTAGTTTTCTTTTTTGTCTGTGAAATCTTTGTCTGCTTTTGGTATCAGGCTGATGGTGGCTTCATAGAATGAGTTTGGGAGTGTTCCTCCCTCTGCTATATTTTATAAGAGTTTGAAAATTATAGGTGTTAACTCTTATATTTTCTACTTCTTCCTGGTTCAGTTATGGAAGTTTGTGGTTTTCTAAGAATTTGTCCATTTCTTCCAGGTTGTCCCTTTTATTGGCATAGAGTTGCCTGTAGTAATCTCTCATGATCCTTTGTATTTCTGCAGTGTCAGTGTTACTTCTCCTTTTTCATTTCTACTTCTGTCGAATTGAGTCTTCTCCCTTCTTTTCTTGAGGAGTCTGCTTAATATTTTATCAATTTTGCTTATCTACTCAAAGAACCAGCTTTTATTTTTATTGATCTTTGCTATTGCTTCCTTCATTTCTTTTTCATTTGTTTACTATCTGAGTTTTATGATTTCTTTCCTTCTGCTAACTTAGGGGTTTATTTTTGTTCTTCTTTCTCTAATTGCTTTATGTGTAAGGTTAAATTGTTTATTTGAGATTTTTCTTGTTTCTTGAGGTAGGATTGTATAAACTTCCCTCTTTGAAATGCTTTTGCTGAATCCCATAGGTCTTGGGTCATCATGTTTTCATTGTCATTTGTTTCTAGGTATTTTTTGTTCTCCTCTTTGATTTCTTCATTGATCTCCTGGTTATTAAGTAGTGTACTCTTTAGCCTCCATGTGTTTTTATTTTTTACAGAAGTTTTCCTGTAATTAATATCTAGTCTCATAGTGTTGTGGTCAGAAAAGATACTAGATATGATTTCAGCTTCTTAAATTTACCAAGGCTTGATTTGTGACCCAAAATATGATCTATCCTGGTGAATGTTCCATGAGCACTTGAGAAGAAAGTGTATTCTGGAAGATTTCTGGATGGAAGGTCCTGTAAATATCAACTAAGTCCTTCTTGTTTAATGTATCATTTAAAGCTTGTGTTTCCTTACTTATTTTCATTTTGTAGGCTCTGTCCATTGGTGAAAGTGAGGTGGGAAAGTCCCCTACTAAACTGTGTTCCTGTTGATTTCCCCTTATACAGCTGTTAGCATTTGCCTTATGTATTGAGGTGCTCTTATGGTGGGTGCATAAATATTTACAATTGTTATATCTTCTTGTTGGATTGATGCCTTGATCATTATGTAGTGTTCCTCTTTGTCTCTTATAATAGTCTTTATTTTAAAGTGTATTTTTCTGATACGAAATTGCTACTCCAGCTTTCTTTTGATTTCCATTTGCATGGAATATCTTTTTCCATCCCCTCACTTTCAGTCTGTATGTGTCCCTAGGTCTGAATTGGGTCTCTTGTAGACAGCATATATACGTGTCTTGTTTTTGTATCCATTCAGCCAGTCTACGTCTTTTGGTTGGAGTATTTAATCCATTTACATTTAAGATAATTATCCATATGTATGTTCCTATTACCATTTTCTTAATTGTTTTGCATTTGTTAATGTAGGTTTTTTCCTTCTCTTGTGTTTCCTGCCTAGAGAAGTTCCTTTAGTATTTGCTGTAAAGCTGGTTTGGTGGTGCTGAATTCTTTTAACTTTTGCTTTTCTGTGATGGTTTTAATTTCTCCATCAAATCTGAATGTTATCCTTGCTGGGTAGAGTAATCTTGGTTGTAGTTTTTTTTTCCTTTTAATCACTTTAAGTATGTCCTGCCACTCCCTTCTGGTTTGCAGAGTTTCTGGTGAAAGATCAGCTGTTAACCTTATGGGGATTCTCTTGTATGCTAATTGTTGCTTTTTCCCTTGCTGCTTTTAATATTTTTTATTTGTATTTAATTTTTCACAGTTTGATTAATATGTGTCTCAGTGTGTTTCTCCTTCGATTTATCTTGTATGGGACTCTCTGTGCTTCCTGGACTTAACTGTCTTCTTTCCCATATTAAGGAAGTTTTCAACTATAATCTCTTCAAATATTTTCTGAGACCCTTTCTTTTCCTCTTCTTCTTCTGGGACCCTTATAATTCATATGTTGGTGCATTTAATGTTGTCCCAGAGGTCTCTGAGACTGTCCTCAATTCTTTTCATTTTTTTTTCTTTATTCTGCTCTGTGGTAGTTATTCCCACTATTTTATCTTCCAGGTCACTTATCTGTTCTTCTGCCTCAGGTATTCTACTATTGATTCCTTCTAGAGAATTTTTGTTTTCATTTATTGTGTTGTTCATCATTGTTTGTTTGCTGTTTAGTTCTTCTAAGTCCTTGTTAACGTTTCTTGTATTTTATCCATTCTATTTCCAAGATTTTGTATTTTCTTTACTATAATTACTCTGAATTCTTTTTCCCGTAGACTGCCTATTTCCTCTTCATTTGTTTCGTCTGATGGGTTTTTACCTTTCTCCCTCATCTGCTGCATATTTCTCTGTCTTTTCATTTTTTTAACTTACTGTGTTTGGGGTCTCCTTATCGCAGGATGCAGGTTCGTAGTTCCCATTGTTTTTGGTGTGTGCCCCGAGTGGGTAAGGTTAGTTCAATGACTTGTTTTGACTTCCTGGTGGAGGGTACTCACGCTTGTGTTCTGGTGGATGAGGCTGGATCTTGTCTTTCTGGTGCACAGGGCTGCGCTCAGTGTTGTTTTGGGGGTGTTTGTGAACTTATTATGATTTTAAGCAGCCTCCCTTCTAATGGGTGGGGTTGTGTTCCTGTCTTGCTAGTTGTTTGGCATGGGGTGTCCAGCACTGGAACTTTCTGGTCATTGAATGCAGCTGGGTCTTAACATTGAGATGGAGATCTCTGGGAGAGTTCTCGCCAATTGATCTTACTTGGGTTCAAGGGGTCTCTGGTAGTCCAATGTCCTGAATTTGGCTCTCCCAGCTCATATGCTTAGGCCTGACAGTTGGCCAGAGCACCAAGACCCTGTCAGCCACATGACTCAGAAGAAAAGGGAGGAAAAAAAGAAAGAAATACAAATAAGTAAAATAAAATAAAATAAAGTTATTAAAATAAAAAAATTATAATAAAAATATTTAAAAGTAATAAAAAATAAAAGACGAGAGCAACCAAACCAATAAACAATCCACCAATGATAACAAGTGCTAAAAACTCTACTAAGATACACATAAACATCAGAAACTAATCAGTCACATACAGCAAACCCCAAGACTACAGTTCCTCCCAAATCCACCTCCTCAATTTTGGCATGATTTATTGTCTATTCAGGTATTCCACAGATACAGAGTACCTCACGTTGCTTGTGGGGATTTAATTCGCTGCTCCTGAGGCTGCATGGAGAAATATCCCTTTCTCTTCTTTATTCGCACAGGTCCTGTTATTCAGTTTTTGATTTGGCCCTGCCTCTGCATGTAGGTCACCCTCTGGCATCTTTTCTTTGCCCAGACAGGAGGGGGTTAAAGCAGCAGTTGATTAGGGGGCTCTGGCTAACTGAGGCCAAGTGGGAGGGAAGGATACAGAATGCGGGGTGAACTTGCGGTGGCAGTGGCCAGTGTGATGTTGCAACAGCCTGAGGCATGCCATGTGTTGTCCAGGGGAAGTTGTCCCTGGATCACGGGACCCTGGCAGTGGCATGCTGCACAGGCTCCTGGGAGGGAAGGTGTGGATAGTGACCTGTGCTTGCACACAGGATTCTTGGTGGATTCAGCAGCAGTCTTAATGTTTCATGCCTGTCTCTGGTGTCCACTCTGATAGCCGCAGTTCATGCTCATCTCTGAAGCTCGTTTAGGTGGTACTCTGAATCTCCTCTCCTCATGCACCCTGATACAATGGTCTCTTACCTCTTCAGCAGGTCCAGACTTTTTCCCAGTCTCCCTCCTGATTAGCTGTGGTGCACTAGCCCCCTCAGGCTAGTCTTCACACAGCCAACCCCGGTCCTCTCCCTGGGATCTTACCTCAGAAGCCTGAGCCTCAGCTCCCATCCCCCACCTGCCCCAGTGGGTGAACAGACAAGCCTCTCAGGTTGGTGAATGCTGGTCAGCACTGATCCTTTTTGTGGGAATATCTCCGCTTTGCCCTCTGCACTCCTGTTGCTGCGCTCTCCTCCCCTGTTGCTGTGCTCTCCTCCATGGCCCTGAAGCTTCCCCCCACTTCCTGTCTCCCCCAGGGAAGGGGCTCCCTAGTGTGTGGAAACTTTTCCTCCTTTACAGCTCCCTCCCAGAGGTGCAGGTCCCATCCCAATTCCTTTGTCTCATTTTTTTTCTTGTTTCTTTTGCCTTACCCAGATACGTGGGGAGTTTCTTGCCTTTTAGGAAGTCTGAGGTCTTCTGCCAGCGTTCAGTAGGTGTTCTTCAGGAGTTGTTCCACAGGAAGATGTATTTTTGATGTATTTGTGAGGAGGAAGGTGATCTCCACGTTTTATTTCTCCACCATCTTGAAGTTCCTACCATTCTCACTACCTTTATTCAACATATTATTTGAAGTTCTAGAAAGAACAGTTAGGCAATAAAAAAAGATAAAAGGGCTCCATATCGGGGAGAAAGAATTAAAACTGTCACTACATATGAGACAATACTACATATAGAAAATCTTGAAGACACAAGCAAAAAGCTACTAAAACTAGTAAGCAAATTCAGTAAAATTGCCCGTACAAAATTAATATACAGAAATCTGTTGCATTTCTATACAATAATAATAAACTATCAGAGGATGAAATGAAGAAAACATTCCCATTTACAATTGCATCAAAAAGAATTAAATACTTGAGAATAAATTTAACCAAGAAGTGAAAGACCTGTATTCCGAAGACTAAAGTATATTGAGGAACAAAACTGAAGATGACACAAAAAAATGGAAATTTATATTGTGCTCATGGATTGGAAGAATCAATATCATTAATATGTTCATACTACCAAAATAAATCTACAGATTCAATGGTACTTCAAAAAACCAATGGTATTATTTAACAGAAATAGATCAAATAATCCTAAAATTTGTATGTAACCACAAAAGACCCTGAATAGCAAAAGCAATCTTGAGAGAGAAGAACGAAGCTAGAGGTATCAAGCTTCCATACTTGAAGCTACAACACGAAACTAAGTAATCAAAATAGTACAGCACTTACACATTAAAAAGACACAGAGGTCAATGGAACAGAAGAGAGAGCCCAGAAATAAGCCCTCCCATATATGATCAATTAATCTATGAGAAAGGAGGCAAGAATATACAATAGGCACTTACATGTGGAATCTAAAAAATAAAACAAACTGTTGAATATAACAAGAAAGAAACAGATTCAAAGATATAGAGAACTATTTAATGGTTACCAGTGGGGAGAGTGAAATGGAGAGAGGAAAATGGGGTAAGACATTAAAAGGTACAAACTACTATGTATATTATAAAATAAATAAGTTACACAGATGTATTGTACAGCACAGGGAATATAGCCAATATTTTATAATAATTATAAATGGAGTATAATCTATAAAAATTTTCGATCACTACATTGTATACCTGAAAGTAATATAATATTGTCAATCAAATATACCTCAATAAAAAAACAAATGAACAAAGATTGTGCATGAAATGCAGAAGAATAAAGACAACTGAAATAACATGAAAAATAAAAAGCCAGGAAGAAAAGCCTTCCTTATATCTTAAAAAGAAAGAAAGAAAAAAGAATATACAATGGGGAAAACACAGTCTAGTCAATAAATGTTGTTGGGTAACTGGACCTCCACATGCAAAAGAATTAAACTGAATCACATTTTTATGCCATATTAAAAAATAAATTCAAAATGTATTAAATACTTAAGTGTAAGACCTGAGATGATAAAACTCCCAGAAGAAAATATAAACAGTATGCTCTTTGATATGGGTCTTAGTAATAATTGTTTTGGATGTTTCTTCAGGCAAGGGCAATAAAAGCAAAAACAAACAAATGGAATGACATCAAACTAGAAAGTTTTTGCACAGTGAAGGAAACTATCAACAAAACAAAAAGGAAATATACTGAATGTGAGAAGATATTTGTAAATGATATATCTGTTAAGGGGTTGATATCAAAAATATATAAATAATACAACTCAGTATCAAAAAATTAAATAAACCAATTTTAAAATGGGCAGACGTCCAGAATAAGCATTTTTCCAAAGAAGACATAAAAATAGTCAACAGGCACATGAAAGGTATTCAACATAACTAATCATCAGGGAAAAGCAAATCAAAACCACAATGTGATATCACTTTACACCTGTCAGAATGGCTTTTATCAAAATGTAAAAATACCACCATTATTGATGAGGATGTGGAGAAAAGGGAACCCTCATACACTATTGATGGTAATGTAAATTGGTGCAGAACAGTATGGCGTTTCCTCCAAAAACTAAAAATAAAACTATCATATGATCAATTAATTCCACTTCTGGGTATTTATTTGAAGAAAATGAAAAGACTAATTTGAAAGGATATATGTACCCCTATGTTCACTACAGCACTATTTACAACAGCCAGGATATGGAAGCAACCTAACTGTCCATCAGTAGATGAATGCATGAAGAAAATGTAACAAATATATATATATACACATACACACACACACACACACACACACACACATATACATACATATATACACACTGCTCAGCTATAAGAAAGATGAAATCTTGCTATTTGCAACACATGATGGACCTTGAGGGTATTATGTAAGTGAAATGAGTTAGAGAAAGACAAATACCCTTTGATTTAACTCATATGTGGAATCAGGAAACAAACCAAAGGACAAACAAAAAATAGAAACAAGCTCTGTAGATACAGAAATAAAATTTGTGGTTGCCAGAGGGGAAAAGAGTAGGGGGATGGAATAAATAAGTGAAGGGGATTAAGAGGTACAAACTTCTAGTAATAAAATAAGTAAGTCATGGGTATATTATGTACACATAGGTAATATAGTCAGTAATATTGTAGCATCTTTGTATGGTGATGGATGGTAACTGAACTTATTTTGGTGATTATTTCACAATGTATAAAAATATTGAATCACTATGTTGTACATCTGAAATTAATACAGTATGTCAAGTATAACAATAAAAGACCAATTAGTATTTCAAAAGTTTTTTTTGAATTATTGGTCTGCTTTTAATGAGAGACTGTAAGAAGTTTTTCTTTAGTTTTTGAGAAATTTTCATAGGAAACAAACATTCTGTGTCTTACCACAATAATTTTTGATGCTTTACATTAACCTTTGTTATGTCCTTGATTAAGGTAACTGAGACTTCTCGTATTTAAAATAAAGATTTTACAGTTTTGAAAAGTTGCCTTCCAAACTGAAATCCAAAATGAAATCTTCTTGAACTGACCTTAACATTTCCCAGAGTTCCCCTAGAAAAATCTCAAAAGTTTTTTTTTTTGCTTTGTAAAGAGAAATTTTTAAAATAATTAGGTATTCTGATATATTAAATTACATGAAAAATGTTGTCAAATAAGATATTATATGTAAAACTCCCTATTTTACATTTGTATGGATAAATATTACTAACATAAGTATTTTATAAATTGTATAAAGTGCCTAGAAACTTATCAGTCCCCTCACTGTACAGGTAATGTCCTTCTTTAATGCTATCAGTCATATTCTGGTTAAATTTTGTTGTTGTATATCAGAGAAATAATAAAATTTCCTTAATAATAAAATTTCCTTGTCAAAGGAACTTTCATCATATTTGACAATGACCATTTTAAGTTATTTTTTTGTCATCCAGAGATAGTTTTCAGTTTATATTTGTGCTTTCCTAAAATGCTTATAAACAAAAGTGAAATATTTATCTTTTCTTCCATCCTGATCCCTCTAGAATTTGGAAACTCTTATTGAGTATGCTTATTTTCATGAGAACATCATTATTTGCATAAGTTCAATAAGAATCTGTTCTCCTTATAATAGGACATAACTGGAAACGGGTTGCATAAATAAAACTTTAACTGGAATGTCATATTTTCCAATATAACCAGACAATTTGAAAGAACTAAGGTTGACTTTCTGGAGACAATGCTTAAAGACACCCTTGGAAAAACTGGCTTACAGGATTCCCAGGCTAACAGATGAGTAAGGAAGGTAATTTCCTGGCAGACCCAAGCACCTTGGGACACTTTGGGAACCTTGAGAAGAGAGGAATTCACTGAAATCTATATGTATTGCAGGCAAAGTCTGGTTATGAGTTCTTGGCTTGGTTTTTGAATGCTAATCAGAGATTCCATAAGAAAAGCTCCAGCAAAGCAAACTCAAAAAGGCCTATGTGGTCAAATACGATTCCTATTTGCACTTATGTAAATAATCAGACAAAATATAATGAGACCAGACTTACTTTGTAAACAAGAATCAAAAGGGGGTGACTAGAACAGAAATTGTGTTTCAATGGAAAACAATAGCAATCCGTGTGGGTTCACAATTCTTTTAGTTTCCTCCAATACCTAATTACAACTCACCAAAATAATGTTTCTAATTTTTCTCTCACCCACCTGACTTGGCATTACTGAGGACTAATACTGCATTGTTCCTAAAGCCCTGCAAGCTGAAGCTGGATGACTTGATAAAATAAATAAATCCAAATAAATCACATCAAAATACATCTACATGTGGAACAATTCTCATGGAAAACTAACTGGAAACTGATGAAAGGACTCCTGTACAATAAAGTCCACAAGGAAGATACACATGTAATCAGGTAGGATGGGAATAATCAGGTAGGATGGAAAGATACACATGTAATCAGGCATCAGGTCAGGACCTGTGCCCTTGGAGGAGACTCAAAGGAAAAGGGAGATTGCACAGGCAGACACTCACCCTGGGGTGATAGTGGGTCAAGCCACAGATTGGACATCCCAGTCCTGGAGTCCTATGCCTAGAAGACAAGCCCCCTGGGCAGCTTGGAAAACCACTGAGACAGACTGAAAGGCTGAAGAAGCTTTACACTCCACTTGTGAGGTGTACACGGGTGCTGGCATGCCCCCAGATTGGACAACTGTCTTAATGGCTGCCATCTCACTGTACACCCCAGTCCAAGCCAAGCAAACACCCTGACCCTACTCACTCCACACAATAGCTTGGAACTGGATGTAAGGCAGCCAGGGCCTGGGAAAAGACTCGATCTAGGAAAGTAGAGGTGACCTGGGGGCCTGGGTCTAGTCCAGGTGGGGCTGTGGTGGCCACTGTTGGTGCTGACTCAAGCTGTGCACAGAATGCAGCCCAGATTTCTTAGAGAAGTGTGGCCTCATGAATTCCTATGACCACCTCCCTGCACACACAATCCCAAGCCCATCAAATGCTCTGGTCCCTCCCACTCTATGCCACAGCCTAGCACTAAATCAGGGATGGCCATGACAGGGAAAAGGACAAGAATGTGGGCTTTGTCTGGGCAGAGCCACAGATGCCTACACAGGCAGAGCATTTGGACTTCCCTAAGTACAAGTGGCCCAACCGCTTCAGCACTCCTCTCCTTTGGGGTAAATATCCTAGAGCTGGGGGAAGGAAACACACAACTAAAGAGAACAGAGCCAGCTCTAGCCTGAATCTCAGGCTTCTGCTCAAACAAACTGGGAGCAAACAATATCTCTGACAAGGCAGTGACAGCCACTGAGTAGAGGGGAAGTCCTGCCTCACACCCTGCACAAGCTCTAGTTCCTCCATTACCAGCCACACCCCACCACCAAGGTGATAGCTGTCAGCAGAGCCTGGTGAAAGATGTGACTGGTGTCCACATCAAATCCAGCTCTCCCAAAAATGGCACTGGACACATGCAGTCTGCATAAGGATGTTCCCACATAAGAACACATGTTCAAGACTACAATACTCTAAATTCATAGAGACAGGAAAGTTATATAAAATGAAAAGACAGAGGAAAGACCCTCAAATGACAGAAAAATAGAAAGCCACTAAAAAATAATGAAATAAAAATTAGCAATCTACCAGACAAAGAATTCAACACATTGGTTAAAAAAGTTTTAACCTAATTAAGAAAGTGAATTGATCTAAACAGATCATATTAACAAAGAACTAGACAATATGAAGAAGACCCAATTAAAATTAGATAATTCAATACCTGAGATAAAAAAAATACTACAGAAACAATGAATAGCAGAATAAATGACACAGAAGAATGTATAATTGATCTGGAATATAGAATAATGGAAATCCCCCAATCAGAGCAGAAGATAGAAAGACAAATTAAAAAAAACAAACCAAACAAACAAACAAAAAAAAACGAGTGCAACATATGAGATGTGTGGGATAATATCAAGCATACCAACTTTCACATTATAGGGGTTCCAAAAGGAGAGGAGAGAGAGAAGGTTATATATCCAGAAAATATAAAAAACTCTACTTTGAAAATATATATGTCCCTCAATATTCAGAGCAGCACTATTTACAAGAGCCAAGACATGGAAGCAGCCCAAGTGCCCAACAGATGACTGGATTAAGAAGAATGGAGTATTACTCAGCCATACAAATAATGAAATTCTGCCATTTGCAGCAATGTGGATACCTAGAGAATATTATGCTTAGTGAAATAAGTCAGACAGAGAAAGACAAATACTGTATGATAACATTTATATGTGGAATCTGAAAAATAATACAAAACAATGTATATGCAAAAAATCAGATTCACAGATATTGAAAACAAACTTGTCCCCTCTGCTTCCCATAAGATTATGGGAGTAAAATCTCTGAGAGGGGAATGAGACAGGAAGGGGGTTTCATTCTTTAAAAGAATGACTGTCATTGAGGACCCAACATGAAATGGTTAGAACCAACTAGATCCAAGATGGCAGACCAGGTGACATCCACAAGACCTTGAGCCTCATTATACGCTCATTGTAATACATCAGCAGGCTAAATGACACATCCACAGGTGCCATGACAGTTCTGAGGCTGAACATAAAAGGCCAAAAGTGGGCAGTGGCCCAATTCCTGGAAATCCCCACCCCTTCCCCAAAATAGTTGGAATAATCCTCTCGCTCATTAGATTATGAAATTACCCATCCCTATAAAAACTGACAACCCCATACCCTGGTGCCTCTTACCTTCTGAGATGGCCGACACTCTGTCTATGGAGTGTGTATCTCCCTGAATAAACCTTCTTTCTATTTACTAAAAAAAAAAAAAAAAAAAAAAAACACAAATAACTTGTGGTTACCAAAGGGAATAGGGAAGGAGGAATAAACCTTCTTTCCATTTACTAAAAAAAAAAAAAAAAAAAAAAAACACAAATAACTTGTGGTTACCAAAGGGAATAGGGAAGGAGGAAGGGAAAAATTAGGGGTATGGGATTAACAGATACAATATAATATGTATAAAATAGATAAACAAGGATATACTATATAGCACAGGGAATAACACCCATTATCTTGTATTAACCTATAATGAGGTACAATCTGCAAATATATTGAATCACTCTGCTGTACATGTGAAACTAACATAATATTGTGAATCGATCACCTATGTCTCAATAAAAATTTCTATACTCTGACCTCTAATATTCAGCTCTCCCTAATGCACTATTTCCTTAATATCTGTCTGTAGAATCTCCCATGGAGAAAATTATCTATTCTGGAATGCAAAACAAACATCTAAGAGAACACAGAAAAAGTCATAGTTAAGAAACTTAAGAAGTTCGTGTACACATTTAAATGTTAGTAACAATTAAGATTTGTTATATGTATGATAGAGAAAAATTAGTTTTAAAAATCTAATTGATTAAAGTGTTAGGTCAACCACATTAGACTGTTTACCAAAGTATATTTTTATTTCATATTTGCTGACAAATGATGATAAACAATGTTCTCTAGTCACTCAACTGAGATCTGTATCAGCTGCAAGAAAAAAATTCAATTTACCTTTAAATGTAATTTTCAGGTTGTTTCTGTCATACTTTCATTCTGTTCTTAAAGTATAAAAGCTTTTAAAAATATAAAATGACTTCATAAAGACCATTTCTTATATTCAAACTTCAATTAATCAGAACCAATGGAAATTGGGAATTCTGAATATTTATCTGTTTTAAACCTTGCTTTTTGAAAATCTTTATAAAATCACGTCATAATAGATTTGGAGGAGATTGGTTCAAGATGGTGGAGTAGAAAGATGTGTATTTATTCTCTCTTGTGAGAGCACCAGAGTCACAACTAACTGCTGAACAATCATTGACAGGAAGACACCAGAACTCACCAAAAAGATACCGCACATTCAAAGACAAAGGAGAAGCTGCAATGAGACAGACTTCGACAGAACTGGGGGAAACAGAGACTCCACTATTGGAGGGTACACACAAAGTAGTGTGTGCATGAGGACCCGGGGGAAGGAGCAGTGACCCCATAGTAAACTGAACCAGACCTAACTGCTATTGTTGGAGGGTCTCCTGCAGAGGCAGGGGGTGGCTGTGGCTCAATGCAGGAACAAGGACAGAAGTTCTGGGAAGTACTCCTTGGCATAAGCCCTCCCAGAGTCCACCATTAGCCCCACCAAGGAATCTGTAAGCTCCAGTGCTGGGTCACCTCAGGCCAAACAACCAGCAGAGAGGGAACTCAGCCCCACCCATCAGTAGACAAACAGATTAAAGTTTTACTGAGTTCTTCCCACCAGAGCAACACTCAACTCTACACACCACTAGTCCCTCCCATCACGAATCTTCCACAAGCCTCTTAGATAACCTCATCCACCAGAGGACAGACAGCAGAAGCAAGAAGAACTACAATCCTGCAGCCTGTGGAAGAAAAACCACATTCACAGAAAGAGAGTCAAAACAAAAAGTCAGAAGACTATGTACCAGATGACGGAAAAGATAAAACCCCACAAAAACAATTACATGAAGGGAAGATAGGCAACCTTTCAAAAAAGAATTCAGAATAATGATAGTGAAGATGATCCAGGACCTCAGAAAAACAAAGGAAACAAAGACTGAGAGGATGTAAGAAAAATTAGCAAAGACCTAGAAAAATTAAAGAACAAACACCTGGAAGAATTAAAGAACAAACAAACAGAGTTGAACAATACAATAACTGAAAAATACACTAGAAGGAATCTATAGCAGAATAACAGGCAGAAGAATGGATAAGTGACCTGGAAGACAAAATGGTGGAATTCACTGCCATGGAACAGAATAAAGAAAAAAGAATGAAAAGAAATGAAGACAGTCTAAGAGACTTCTGGAACAACATTAATCACACCAACATTTGCATTATAGGGGTCCCAGAATAAGAAGAGAAAAAAGAAAGGACAGAGAAAATATTTGAAGAGATTCTAGTTGAAAACTTCCCTAACATGGGAAAGGAAAGAGCTACCCAAGTTTAGGAGGTTCAGAATCCCAGGCAGGATAAATCCAAGGAGAAACATGCCAAGACACACAGTAATCAAACTGACAAAAATTAAAGACAAAGAAAAATTATTAAAAGCAACAAGGGGAAAATGACAAATAACATACAAATGAACTCCCATAAGGTTAACAGCTGATTTCTCAACAGAAAATCTACAAGCCAGAAAGGAATTGTAAGATATATTTAAAGTGATGAAAAGTGATGAAAAGGAAGAACCTACAACCAAGATTACTCTACCCGGCGAGGATCTCCAGATTCAGATTCTCCATTCAGATGGAGAAATCAAAAGCTTTACAGACAAGCAGAAACTAAGAGAATTCAGCACCACCAAACCAGCTCTACAACAAAAGCTAAAGGAACTCTCTAAGTGGAAAACACAAGAGAAGAAAAGGAACTACAAAAACAAACGCAAAACAATTAGGAAAATGGTAATAGGAATGTACATATCGATAACTACTTAAAATGTGAATGGATTCAAGGCCCCAAGCAAAAGACACAAGCTCCCTGAGTGGATACAAAAACAAGATCCATATATATGCTGTCTACAAGAGAACCACTTCAGACCTAGGGACACATACAGACTGAAAGTGAGGAGATGTAAAAAGATATCCCATGAAAATGGAAATCAAAAGAAAGCTGGAGTAGCAATACTTATATCAGACAAAATAGACTTTAAAGAAAGTTACAAGAGACAAGGAAGGACACTACATAATGAGCAAGGGATCAATCCAAGAAGGAGATATAACAATTATAAATATATATGCACCGAACAGCACCTCAATACATACGGCAAATATTAACAGCCATAAAAGAGGAAATGGACAGTAACACAATAATAGTAGGGGACTTTAACATGTCACTTACACCAGTGAACAGACCATCCACGCAGAAAATTAATAAGGAAACAAAAGCTTTAAATGACACAATAGACAAGATAGATTTAACTCATATTTATAGGACATTCCATTCGAAAACAGCAGATTACACTTTCTACTCAAGTACACACAGAACATTCTCCAGGATAGATCACATCTTGGGTCACAAATCAAGCCTCAGTAAATTTAAGAAAACTGAATTCATATCAAGCATCTTTTCCAACCCCAACACTATGAGATTAGAAATAAATTACAGGGAAAAAAAGCGTAAAAAACACAAACACATGAGGGCTAAACAATCCATTACTAAATAACCAAGAGATCACTGAAGAAATCAAAGAGGAAATCAAAAAGTACCTAGAGACAAATGACAACGAAAATACAAAGATCCAAAACCTGTGGGATGCAGCAAAAGCAGTTCTAAGAGGGAAGTTTATAGCAATACAATCCTAATTCAAGAAACAAGAAAAAACTCAAATAAACAATCTAAATTACACCTAAAGTAACTAGAGAAAGAAGAACAAACAAAGCACAGAGTTATTGTGAAAGATGTACCTCAATAATGTAAGATGTTAATAATAAGGGAAACTGGGTGTGAGGTATATGGGAACTCTCTGTATTATGTTTGCAATCATTCTGTAAATCTAAAACTGGCTTCATTAAAAAAAATTCTTCCTGATATCTGAATGAGTTGCAAAGTAATAGATAACCAAAGATCACTTTAGTAATAAACTTTACTTATATATGTATTACACACACACAAAAAAAACCCACAAAGTTAGTAGAAGGCAATAAATCATAAAGATCAGAGCAGAAATGAAATAAATGAAGAAAACAGTAGGAAAGATCATTAAAACTAAAACTGGTTTTTGAGAAGATAAACCAAATTGATAAACCTTTAGACAGACTCGTCAAAAAAAGGGGGAGAGGACTCAAATCAGTAAAATTAGAAATGAAACAGGAGAAGTTACAATGGACATCACAGAAATACAAACCATCATAAGAAACTACTACAAGGAACTCTATGCCAATAAAATGGACAACCTGGAATAAATGGACAAATTCTTAGAAAGGTATAACCTTCCAAGACTGAACCAGGAAGAAAGAGAAAATATGAACAGACCAATCACAAGTAATGTAATTGAAACTGTGATTTAAAATCTTACAACAGACAAAAGTCCAGGACCAGATGGCTTCACAGGTGAATTCTATCAAACATTTAGAGAAGAGCTAACACGCATCCTTCTCAAACTCTTCCAAAAAATTGCATGGGAAGGAACACTCCCAAACTCATTCTATCAGGCCACCATCACCCTGATACCAAAACCAGACAAAGATACTACGAAAAAAGAAAATGACAGACCAATATCACTGATGAATATAGATGCAAATATCCTCAACAAAATACTAGCAAACAGAATCCAACAACACATTAAAAGGATTATACACCATGATCAAGTAGGATTTATCCCAGGGATGCAAGGATTCTTCAATATATGCAAATCAATCAATGTGATACACCATATTAACAAATTGAAAAATAAAGGCCATATGATCATCTCAATAGATGCAGAAAAAGCTTTTGACAAAATTCAACATGCATTTATGATAAAAACTATACAGAAAGGGTGCATAGAGGGAAACTACCTCAACATAATGAAGGCCATATATGACAAACCCACAGCAAAGGTCATTCTCAATGGTGAAAAACTGAAAGCATTTCCTCTAAGATCAGGAACGAGACAAGGATGTCCACTCTCACCACTACTATTCAACATAGTTTTGGAAGTCCTAGCTACGGCAATCAGAGAAGAAAAAGAAATAAAACGAATACAAATTGGAAAAGAAGTAAAACTGTCACTCTTTGCAGATGACATGATACTAAACATACCGATTCCTAAAAATGCCACCAGAAAACTATTAGAGCTAATCAATGAATTTGGTAAAGTTGCAGGATACAAATTCAATGCACAGAAATCTCTTACATGCCTATACACTAACAATGAAAGATCAGAACGAGAAATTAAGAAAACAATCCCATTCACCACTGCAACAAAAAGAATAAAATACCTAGGAATAAACCTACCTAAGGAGGTAAAAGGCATGTACTCAGAAAACTATAAGACACTGATGAAAGAAATCAAAGATGACACAAACAGATGGAGAGATATACCATGTTCTTGGATTGGAAGAATCAATATTGTGAAAATTACTATACTACCCAAAGCAATCTACAGATTCAATGCAATCCCTATCAAATTACCAATGGCACTTTTTACAGAACTAGTACAAAAAAACCTTAAAATTTGTATGGAGACCGAAAAGACCCCGAATAGCCAAAGCAATTTTGAGGGAAAAGAACAGAGCTGTAGGAATCAGACTCCCTGACTTCAGACTATACTACAAAGCTCCAGTGATCAAGACAATATGGTACTGGCACAAAAACAGAAATATACATCAATGGAACAGGGTAGAAAACCCAGAGATAAACCCAAGCACCTATAGTCAACTAATCTATGACAAAGGACGCAATGATATACAATGTAGAAAAGACAGTCTCTTCAATAAGTGGTTCTGGGAAAACTGGACAACTACATGTAAAGGAATGAAATTAGAATACTCCCTAACACCATACAAAAACATAAACTCAATATGGATTAAAGACCTAAATATAAGACCAGACAGTATAAAACTCTTAGAGGAAAACTTAGGAAGAACACACTTTGACATAAATCACAGCAAGGTTTTTTTGACCCACCTACTAGAGTAATGGAAATAAAAACAAAAATGGACTAATGGTACGTAATGAAACTTAAAAGTTTTTGCACATCAAAGGAAAATATAAACAAGACAAAAAGACAACACTCCGAATGAGAGAAAATATTTGCAAATGAATCCATGGACAAAGGATTAATCTCCAAAATATATAAGCAGCCCATGCAGCTCAATATTAAAAAAACAAACAACCCAATCAATAAATGGGCAGAAGACCTAAATAGACATTTCTCCAAAGAAGACATAAAGATGGCCAAGAAGCACATGAAAAGCTGCTGAACATCACTAATTATTAGAGAAAGGCAAATCAAAACTACAATGAGGTATCACATCACACAGGTCAGAATGGGCATCATCAGAAAATCTACAAACAACATGTTCTGGAAAGGGTGTGGAGAAAAGGGAACCCTGTTGCACTGTTGGTGGCAATGTAAATTGATACAGTCACTATGGAGAACAGTATGGAGGTTCCTTAAAGAATGAAAAATAGAATTACCATATGACACAGCAAACCCACTCCTGGGCATATACCCAGAGAAAACCATAATTCAAAATGACACATGCACCCCCATGTTCATTGCAGTACTATTTATAATAGCCATGTCATGGAAGCAACCTAAGTGTCCATCAACAGATGAATGGATAAAGAAGATGTGGTATATATATACAATGGCATATTACTTAGCCATAATAAAGAACAAAATTGGGTCATTTGTAGAGATGTGGATGGACCAAGAGGCTGTCATACAGAGTGAAGTAAGTCAGAAAGAGAAAAACAAATATCGTGTATTAACGCATATATGTGGAATCTAGAAAAATTATACAGATGAACCGGTTTGCAAGGCAGAAATAGAGACACAGATGTAGAGAACAAACGTATGGACACAAAGGGGGGAAAGTTGGAGGTGGTGGTAGTGGCATTTATTGGGAGATTGGGATTGACATATATACACTAATATGTATAAAATATATAACTACTAAGAACGTGTTGTATTAAAAAATAAAATTCAAAAATAAATAGATTTGGAAAGGAGCTTAGAGGTTATATAGTACAGTGTTTCTAAAACATGGACGGACATACATCATAATGACCGAAGAATCTTGTTTAAAATAGAGATCTCCAGATAATAGTCTGTAGAAATATTGATTCAGTAAATTGGGGTTAAGTCTGAGAATCTATATATTTTAAAGCTAAAACAGTCTAAATTCCTACCCATAATAAGGTCCTTTTGTATTGCATCCCTGACAAGTGAGTTATTAATCCTCTTGAAAGCAAAAGTAATGTGTATCTCAAATGAGGGAAATTATGTTTTTTTACTAAAGAAACCCGTGTATGCAGTGCTATGCTAGATATCTCTAAGACAATGGTCTAAATATGACAGATCTTCCTTATTTGAAGGTTTCATTTTTTATTAATATGGATTAGAATGCAAATTTACATAAATTTTAAAGAAAAAACTGCTAGAATTCAGAGACATTTATGCTAGTGGCAGTCTTGTTCAAGTTAAGCCCTCAGAACTCTCAGAGAATGTATTTACTCCCCTCTGCCTTTAGGTATACTTTAGTGGAAAAAATTGATTAGCATTGCTCAATGAGAAAAGATCCCATGTCTTTTCTCAAAGCCTATTTATTTTATTATCAGAAATTTAATGAGTTTTCCCTGCTTTACTATGTAGAATAATTTAATTTTGCTCTGCTCACATGAGTATTTCACTGAAGTTGTCTTTAAGCTTACAAATTCTCAATATTTTGTCTTAGATACTGAAGTGTAGAAGCTATAGGACATCAATATTAGAACATTATCAGTTGATTTATGTCAATCAGCATGATTGACTTGATATGGAGTTAGCACTTTTTACTGAAGTCAAGTGTAGCCAAAAAAAGAGGGAAGGAAGGCAGGAAAGAATAAAGTGAGGGAGAAGAGAGGGAGGAAAGGAAGAAAGAAGGGAGGGAAGGAAGGAATTGAGAGGAAAGAAAAAGTAGAAAAAGAAAAGAGAAAAAAGAAAGCATTTCTGTTAACTAGGATTTGACTGGTATTGAGGTTCTAGTTAATTGATGTTTTCCTGGGTAAGAATTTTTAAAAGCACCCTATCATGCAGGTTAAAGAAAACAGGTCCTTAATACCATTTTGCATTTCCATACTTTTTTTGTTCCATTAAAGAAAGCAAGAGACAACCGGCCAGAATGACTATGTTGAGTCTATTGCTAGAGCTGATAAGGTGTGTGCTGCTTTTCTTAGATATGGCAAACAGGGTCTTAGTGGCAACCTCTCCAGTCTTATAATCATATAATAATAAAAATTTACAATTAAAAATCACCTCTGAGTACCTAATCCCCTGTTTAATGCAGCAACCCCCTCCACAATATCCCTAACAATTGGCCATTTAATCCGTTTAAACACTTTCATTGGCAGGGAGTTTACTATCTCAAAAAAGAGAATAGTCTACTGTTTTACAGCTTTAATGGTCAGAATTTTCTTTCTTAATTTGTGTGAAATCATTCTCCTTTTAGCTTCCACATATGGGTCTTATGTTTTACCTCTACATCTGTGTATTCTGCGGAACAGTATGTTCATGAGTTGCTTCCGGGAACAAAAGGGGAGGTCTTGCAGCTAAACACATTTAGAGTGTGCTGTATTCTTCACCCCCAACTTTGGTGATTCAAAATAATCAGCATATTAAAGCCTCTGAGAAATCATATTGTAAAGACACCAATTTAATTTTGTTTAACTTAGAATTTCCCAAACTTAATTTACTGTGGTATCTTTTATTCTTGATATATGTATAACATATTTTGGAATTATAGTTACTTAAACCCACTTTGGGAAGCACAACTCCATAAAAACACAGAACAAATCCATTCTTTTGTCTATGTGATGGCTTTCAAACAAGAATCATGATTTTGGCAAGTTACTTAACATTTTAACTAGACATTTCCCCCACTTTATTACAGGATATATATCTAGTATTCTAGTAACATGGTTTTGAGCCAACTTTACCATCCCAGTTACTCTGTAGATGCACTCCAGTTTACCTGCCTGCTTCTTAAAAGAAAAATGCCTATAGTTGCCTCTAACATCTTGAAAGGTAAATTATCTTGAAAATCAACTGAGTTCTTTCTTTCTACTTGTGTTCATTGGTATTATTGGGGGAGACTCTTATCTTAATTCTTAGTGAATCTGCTAATTTGGTCAATATATCTATTCATTCAACAAATATTTATTATGCCAGGAACTAATCTGGGAGCTTGGAATATATCAGTCAAAAAAATATATATCCTTGTCTTCATGGAACCTATGTTCTAGGAGAAGGAAGCAAACAATTAATAATAAACAAAATAAATTAATTATATATTATACTAGAAGGTGATAATGCTATGTAATAAAGAAAAAAAGAGTAGAATATAAGTTATTGGTAGTATTGGGTGGTAATGGGGAGTATTGAAATTTAAAATAAGTTGGTCAGGGTTGAAGGCTATATTTTAAAAAACAAGGATTCAGAAAACAAGGATTCAAAGATGATGAAATATTTCCCCAGAGAACTGGGGAGAATATTCTCAGCAAAGGATGCAAACAGTGAAAAGACCCTAAAGTAGGAGAATGTCTGTTGTGTTCAAGCAATAACAAGAAAGCAACTCTGGCTGGAATTGAGTAAGCAAGGCATGGTTGTAGAAAACATGGTTTAAAAGTAATGGGGGGGGGTGGTATAGGGGCAGCAGATCATGCAGGGCCTTGCAGCTGATTGGAAGGACATTAGCACTTTTCCTCTGAGTGAAATTAGAAACCAGTTCAGTGTTTTGAGAAGAGGAGTGATATGTTGTCAGTAAACTATTATGTAGAAACGCCAAACAGGTAGTTGAATGTATGAACCTGCAGTTCAAGAGAGTGATCCTATCTAGTTATATAAATCTGTGAATCTTCAGCATAGAGATGATATTTAAATTCATGAGACAGGATGAGATCATGAAAGAAGTAAGTAGTGAGTGTATTTAAAGAAATGGTCGAAGGATGACCTCTGGGACATGACAATATTTAAAAGTCTAGGAGAAGAGGAAGAACCATTAAATGGCAAGAGGAATCTTATATATTTCTTTTATTATATTTTAATGATATATATAGTCAATACCTAGATGAAAAAAACATGGCCTCAGTCTGCTATTCAAAAAATGGTAAAAATATTATTTATACATAATTTGTGATGCTGACAATGTCTTCATATCCTCTTATCCTTATCAAAACCTGCTCTCCAGATTTTTTTGTGATAAACATGTGTATAAATATCAATGATAATTTAAACTATGATGTATCCTGGTAGATTGTCAATTTAAATGGGTTACAACATCATATGCTATAGAAGTGAAATCCCTTTGGATGACTATCAGTAAACTTATGTGGAAGCATATTTTTGGTCCAGGAAATTTTCTTAAATGGTAACTACACCCCAGATGTAAAATGTACAGGCTAGGTGATTGCATCTTATTTGGAAGTAGAGTAAAATATTCATTTGGACTCCACTAATTTAGAATTTATGTTAAAACTCCAAAATGAGAATAACAAAGGTAAGTAATTAGTTGTATGGAGGCTTTGCCTGTACTATCACCGCAGAAACCAGAACCAGCCACAAGAATAGCCAATCTAAGAAAAGACTATAAGCACAAAACAATACAGGTCTGATATCAGAGATCTAATTGAAGGCAGCCTCAGAAAGCAAGGTACTGTTAAAATATCAAATCCAAAATGATAGTGGAGAGCAAGAACTGAATTAAAACAAAGAATAAGCAACATTGGTCAGTCAAGAAAAAAATCAATGTAGAGGTAGTGGTTTTCCTATGCTCTATGTGTGAAAATAGGCTTTATTAAGCAAACCTCTATGTATCTCTTAGCAAACCTTAGAGATACAAAGGCATCTCTCACATCCTTAAGAGAACAAAGTTACTTAAGCCCACATTTTGGACAAATAACTGACATTCCAATTACATGTTTATTCATTAAAGCAGCCTTCCTGATTGGCAATGCTATATTGCCCCATTAATGTATTGTGTGTAAAACTATTTCTTTAAAAAACATCCTGCCATTCAGGCCTGCATTTCTCTCAAAATAGTTTAAATTAATTGAGGTGTTACTATAAATTCAACTTAGTCTTGGCTCAAGTAATGTATTCCTTTATCTTCTGAAGAGAGCAAAGGGCATAATTGTAGAAGAACAGAATTGAATCTCTCTTTGGAAACTAAATTCATTTCACACAGTTTGTTAATGATAGGAATGCAAATAACTGGCTACTAGATACTATTCTCCCTTGAAATAGACTTGTCTGTAATAGACATTAACAGTAAGGAAATGTAATACTTACTCTCAGCATCCTCTCATATGTTGTTCCTATGGACAATTTACATCAAAGGAAAGAAAATTATTCTATAGATATTATAATTATCCAGAGGCTTTTTAATTTGGCCAGAAAGCAAAAGGTCCATAATTGTGATATCTTTGATTTAGACTCATGGTACATTTTATTCTCATTTTCTCCTATCCTTTTTGTAATTTTTTTCAAAAAGATATAACTGCACATCATTTATTCCTTTTATAACACTGTTGTTTTCTCTGAAGAAATGTAGACTTAGCAAACTGTCCAACTATCTATATTTATTCATGCCTTAGTAATATTTTTCACATGCTTGTCAGTTTGAAGGCATGATTAACATGGAAATAAAGGTTAAGACTGATTTACCTATTAGTAATTCTCACCCCTCTATGCCAAAAATCACTTCAAAGGAAACTACCAGATGAGCTAGTATACCAGAGCTTTGAAGAACCTATGAAATTAAGAAAGGGATGCTAGTTATTAAAGACAACAGCTGTCTTAAAGGCAAATACCTCAAACTGAAATGGCAGAAAATTCCAGACATTTAGTGAAGCTACAATCTGTACCACTTGAGCCAAATCAGCTGACTGTTTAGAAAGGTTGCTCACCACAGCCCCAAATTATAAGAATAATGTAATATTATCCCAGCCCTCCTGTAAGTTGACATTATATTGGGACTTTGATTCAAGGTAAGCAGAGAGTTTTATTTCAGGACTTATAGTCCTGGGCTTTTGGGAGAGGCATCATAAGAATGAAAACAAAAAGAATATTTTCCCTGGAAAACACTGTTAATTCTCCATGTTAATTTTAAATGCACTGATGTGTGCCTCAGCCAATAGTATAGACATAGAAATCTCAGTCTCCACAACACCATAATGTTTCATATAAAACAACAAAGTAAATTTTTGGAACATCTCCAAACATTTGCTCAAAGTATTTGACCAGTCTTCTTAGAAAGAAATAGTAAAATGTCTTATTTTCATTTTAAGTCACAAATTGCTTTAGAATATACTTCTTAGGGAAATGAGACTTCATGCATAGATAGAGTCAATAGAAGTTGTTTTCCTGGCTAGCCCTTAAGGAGAGTTCTACAGACTGTCAATGGTAAGCTAAAGCCAAATCATGACAACACCAGGAAATGAAATCACTGCAAGTTAACAGCAATGAGAGTTGAAATCCTAGACCTGCACTCCAATCAGCAGCCATTATACAACTGTACTTTCCCACAATTTTCAACTGAGATTCTGCTTAGAGTAAACCATAAAGAGGTTAGGGTAGCAGTAGTGAGAGTAAGAAAAAGACCTTTTATATAGTTAAAAATCAGGGCTCTTAACCAAGCAAAATCTTAGTAGACTAGACACTAAAATAGATATTTTGGCAGGGTCAAGTTAGGTGTCTGAAACTAGGTGTCCTAGAAATAAATACAGCAGGATCAACTCAGTTTATCTGTAGGTAAAAAAAATAATTTTTTTTCTCCAAGTCTCTCTTTAGGCATTCTAAATATAGAGCCACCTTCAATTCCAGTTATCCTTTCCAGTTCAATTTGATCACCCACTTGCCCAGTCAGAAGTTGGAGTATCGACATCACTCTTAATTGTTAAACAACCAAGATTTTAAACTCTGAAATTCCTCCTCTGGCCTTCATTTACATTTGATCTGTCAAGTATTTATTGAGCACCTAGCCATAAGTACTAATATGAAGATTTCTTAAAAGTAATTAATAAATAATTCCTTTCTTCTTCAGGATTATCATAATCTACTGTGTATTGAACACACAAACACATATAACTACACCACAAACTCGACTGTAATAAGTACTATCTCTAAACAGCTCTCCCTCTTCCTTACTCCTAAATTTCTTCTTTGCCATCATTATTACCTCATGTGCCTCTACCTCTCCATATTCTTGGGAGGGCTATACTGTATTGTTTCCAGGGTGGGCTCTGAAATCAGAGTTCTCCGTTTTGGAGTTTGGCTGCATCATATGCTAGATACTTAACTTTAGACAAGTGCCTTGCTCTACCTTAGATTCTTCATCTGTAAAGTGGCAGTATCTATATTGTAAAGTTTCTGTGTGATAATACTTGTAAAACACCTAGAAAGATGTTTGGTACATAGAAAGTGTTCAATAAATATTAGTTATTATCAACATTACTCTTCAAAGGCTGTCTTCCCTTGCATCCCTTACACCCCTCGATCTAACACAGCTATTTACTGGGACTCTGAGTTGCAACTTAAAATCCCTCACACCCTTCAACTACAACTATCTTTCAATCCCCCAAATATAAGTTCTATTATTAGATTTCTCCATTACTCTCTTGCACTATAAATACTCTCTTGCACTATGAATACTCTCTTGCACTATAAATATTGTGAGAAAAATATCAGGAAAATCTTTCTTATTTTCTTTCTACCTCTTCTGCATTGCTATCTGGGCTTTGCTGGCCTCCCTGTCTATAATGTACAGTCTCTCCTCGCCATGTCTGTAAATCTTCATCCAAAAGTTTAACTTCCACCAAAATGCCTTTCCTGTCCATGCTAACTCACACTGATCCCTCACTTTACTAACATCCAGCGGTATTTCTGTCTGTACCCATCACTTCTCAATTATTTACTGCTTTATGCTTTATATAACCTACAGTATATAACAGCTCCTCAAAATTGTTAAATAGAGGACTTCTCTAGGTACATACCCTTAAGAACAGGCATTAATAAATTGCAAGATCTTGTTTCACTCTTCATGGAACCAATATTCTAATAAAAACCATGAATGTGAATTTAGAGAAGCCAAATTTCAGCAAGACAATCATTAATCAATTATCAAGTATTATTTGAACTTAACATTGTATTAGATAGTACATCAGACACATAAGCATAACACTAGGCATCTACCCTAAAGGAACTTAAAATTTCGTTGGAGAAATAAGACTCCATGAAAGGGGATAAGATTTACTATGAATCTTGAGGAATGTAAATATTTTGCAAAGGCAAAGAGAAGAAAGAACACTGTTTTAGGCAGAGTAACTATCATGTATTAAGCCAGGAGAGAGAGGAAAATGAATTAAAAAACATATATAAATACAAATTCTCTGCTATTATTTTGGATTTCAGAACATATTATACACTTCTTGTGGGGAAACAAATTGGTACACATGTTAGGTGGGACAGTTGGGCAATATGTAGCAAGATCCTTGAAGTATACATTTACTAGGATTTTTTTTCATCAAAAAATAATTAGTAACATGCACAAAACCTTGTACACTTCCATGATTTTGCTTCCTCTCTTGTCTCCTCCACAACTCGCAAGACCTATTGGTTCTACTATATGTATATGAGTATAATGTGTACATATAATTTACATATCATATATTAAAACTATTTTTTCCCTTCTCCATTGCCACTCTCTAGTCCAAGCCACCATAACATTTACCCTAGACCATTCTAATAATCTTCTAACGGGTGTCTCCACTTTTTTCTATCTTCAACCAATTCACTACAGTATAGCAGGAGAAATCTTTTTCTCCTGCTATAAATATAAATCCCTCAACTCAACTGGGGAAAAATTCACATATATAGATAAGAAAATAGTTGTTTATGCAAAATTCGTATCAAAGACACATTTACCTGTAGTCATTCATTTACATTTTATTTCTTTTCATAACTGTTCCTCTTCATGTAAAGGGTGGATAAACACAAACATGCACACACTTACTCTTGCACATGCCTGCATGCACACACACACAAACACACACACAGCTTTCTAATATGTCCCTATGAGGTAAGGTGAAAATATCATCAGGAAGCCACCTCCAACTTTATAACATGCAGCACTGGCAAAGGGCACACCACACACAAACAGAAATCCCCCAGCAAAATGAAAACCAACACCTAATATAATAAAGATTGTCCAGAAGCCTCTGTACACTGGAGAGTGAGAAGGAAAATGGATATGTTAGAAAGTAATCTATAAATTAGTATTAAACCTTGAAACCAATCTATCATTTGTGATAGACATTGTTTGTTTGGTTTTCCAGCTTTACAGCTATTTGTATAAGTATCTGAGAGACTCTTTTCCATTCTTCACCTAACTTTCCCTTATACATCTTTCAAAACACAATTTAGATAAATAATCCTTACTAGAAGTCTTCCCTTACTACTATAGTATGGGTTAGAGGCTCCTTCAATATTCTATCATAGCATCCTTTGTTTAGCTTTATAAAGAAATTGATCATACTAGACTGTTATCTGTTTTCTTTTCTATATCCTCCAATAGGCTTAGAGTTACTTGAGGGCAAACATTATTTTTTATTCATTCCCAGTACCTACAAATGGCTAGCATATAGTAGGCCTCAGGAGATATTTGCTTCATTGAATCATATGCATTCATTAAGCTTCAATTCTAAAAGGACCAACAGTATATTTTTCCAACTTTAGCATACTTCCTGGCTTTAAGTTCTCTGACTATGAGCATTCTCAAAGACTTGTGACTGATTTCCCACATGTGCACTAAACCATAAAGTAGGACCCGAAATTGAGTGGTTAAAAAGCAATATTCCTGACTCCTAATCCTTTATCCATGCTTTGTACCTCTCTTTTCTTTCCCACACAAAATTTACCAGCATCTGCCAGTATCTGTTTAACTTAAACCCATGCTGTTCTTTCTAACAACCTATCCCTCTCCTGACAGGCAATTGTTCCTTTCCTTCCACCAACCTTTCTGAGTGATTGTGTTCCTGTGCAGGAGGTATATGTGAGCAGACTAAACTTCCCTCACAAATATTTCATATATGTAAGCGTATTCTAAAAATGCAAAATGAGCTATCCTTATTTTCCCGAAACTCCAAAGTAAAGGACTGTGGAGCTCAGGACTGCATATATTTTACCCTTGCTAGGAGAGTCCTTATGGATCTTCTGAGAAAGAAATTCTACATGATTATTCCTAATATATACTAACTGCAGTGGAGTACTGAAAGCAATTATCTGAATTGTAATATGGATCAATTAATAATTTCCTTTGATGGATCTGGGTCATTCAGAAAAATAAGTGAAATGTGGAGTTTAATTTTCCAGAAAGTCTTTCAATTCTTCAAACAAAGAATGTAAACACTTTTTAACTATAATTTTTAAAACATATTCTTCTGTCTTACTGCTTTCGGTGTTTTACCCCAGAACTGAAACTATTTTCAGATACTCTCTTTTATCTTTACAAATCCTAGTAACTGGGAGCTTTGAAGTGTGCTTTAAATCAAGAGCCATCAGCCTGAGAAGCTACCTTGGGGCAGATCAGGGAGTGGAATTGGCATGTGAAAACTGACAATAATTACTCTATCTTGCACTTATGTAGAACCTTTAACTTCTTTCAAGGAATTTGCACAGCCTAGCCTCCACTTTTTTTGAAAGAAGTGCTTTGAAGTTCCTGGTATTATGGAACATAGGTTCATATTAAAGGCTGTAGTTAGCTATTTGCTTGATTGTAAGTAACAACAACATCTTCATTTTAAAATATGCAGCTATCCCTACAGCAGAAATAGCATCAGCAACAGAAAGAGGCAGTGCTGTCCTCAAACACTGTAACTAAGAAATTAGTATTCTTTTGTCAATCTTCCATGAAAAGGTAGTGTTAAACCCTAAGAAAAAGGTCAACATGTTTGTTTATTCACCTCCCTAAGCTTCCCAGAATGAAAGACAATTTAAAATTCATCACTTAAAATGAAACAAACCTCCAATCAATTCAAATATCAGTTCCAGTAAAAGAACACCATGTAAGAGCAAATACTATGTAAAATTCCTTGTGTATGAGGATATAATGCCCATACAAATATTATTTACATGTGTTGCTTTTATTGGTGGCCATGATGCCTTTTGTGAATTTTTTGACATGCACCTGAAAGTACAATTTTCTCCAAGCTAAGAAACCTGTGGTAATTTACTTAGCTTTTCTCAGTCTCAGAAGTAAAAGGGGACAATGATAACTCAGGGTAATGGTGATGATGGAATGATAAGTTTTATGTAAGAACATAGAGTGTTTAACAAATGATAGCTTATTATTTATTATTATTATTTCAATCGTAATACCTTTTTATGGCATTTCCTTTGGAGCTTAAAAACATAAAGTTTCCAAAAAAAAAAAATGGAACCAAACTGCCCCTTGTATTTTTCTTTAGCTTAGGCTGTTTAAGAAATGGAACAGTGGAAAGAACACTTTGCTAAGATTAGTAGACCTGCATGCTTGTACTGGTTCTGACCTGTACTTGCCTTGTGGCCCAGAGCAAATCCCTTCATACCAGTGTACCTCATTTTCTATCTCTGGTCAAATGTAGATAATAAACCTTTATCCTTACACACAGGACAAAGCAAGCCATTTTGTTGTAAGTGGTTTCATGGTCATTTTTTCAGCCTGGGGATTAAATGCATTTACACATGTATCATTTAACCTGGTGCCTGGCCAACAGTAAGTGCTCAATAAGTATTAACTGTCATCATCTTCTTTGACTGGGCATTGCATTTTTATCTGGAATGTGGACATTTTTGATGCAACCATAAAATTTCCATAACAAAATGTAAGATTTTTATATTTTTATTACCAAATAATGTATGAAATAACTCATCCATAACCTCACCCCACCATGACCTCCCAATCCTCAGATAGAACGATGGAATTAGAAGAAAGTTGATGAGGTTAAGCTCAGGAATGGAGTGATATTCAAATAGCAAATATGTATGTTTTGAATATTACTCAGAAAAATTTTAGATGACTTGTGTTACTTGTATTTTAACCCATGCAATAGTTTCCTATACAAAAACTTGTTTGTATTTTAGTCCATGTAATAATGCCTTTGTCAAGAAAGTATGCTCAACTGCCCCCAAAACGTCCATGAAAATGTCCATATTGAAGTCTCGTATACCAGAGAGCTCCTTTGAGATCTTTTGTAAAATAAAGTAATACATGAGAAAGTGCTTTGTTATATATTGTTAGTGATGGATTAGATGTCTTATGTGCTTCTTGACTGCTCTTTAGTTTGTTTACAATCCAATGTAACTATAGTAATTGTGGGTGAAATAATGTGATGTTTGGATTTGGTTTAAAATGCTTCCCCCAAAGAGGAGGGAAGGAGTAAATGAAAAAAGACTGGCAAAATGCTGATAATTTTTAAAGCTGAGTGCTGGTTTTATGTGGCTTTATAATGTTATTTAGTATGCCAGTCTATTTATTATTGTGTATGTTAAAGTATTTCTAAATTAAGGGTTTAAAGAAATCAAATGTAATACATTCCAGATAAGAAGATGATTCCACCTAACTGCCAGTGCTAGGGAATGGAAATGGAATATGTTTCTGAATTTTGCTGGCATGGATTTGCATGGAAACCTTTGAATTCTCTTGCTTAGTTCTATCTTGTATCAGTGTAGTGTAATGATCAAGGTTACAGGTTTTGAAATAAAAAAAATACTTGATTCTTATTTCAGGTTCTACAACTTCTAACCTCTCTGAGCATCAGTTTCCTCATCTGTAATATGGGGCTAATAATACCTAGCTTATAGATTCTTGTTAGAAGGAAATTAGATTCATCTTCATGCTTAGTATCTAGCAGATTTTCAAATTTTGTATTCTTTCCCTTTTCATTTTATTTGCATCCAGTGTCACATAATGTGGTTGGGTAAAATCTATTCTGTAGCTGGAGTATATAAGAAGAGATTACCAATTCAGATCAAAATCTAGCATAAAACATTGATATCATTAATACTAATTTTTTGTTAAGTATATATCTTGGTCACATACATCAAGAATCCTGGAGATATGTTTCAAAACTCACCTGTAGTTGCATCAAAGGAAGGACGTGGGAAAGCTCCACGAGTAATTGACACAGGAAAGAGATACCCAGGAATACATCGCTTGGGGTGAGGCTGGTTCACTGCAAAAAAGCAAGTATAACTTATTTTGAATTTGAACACCTAGAAAATTAAACTGATTATTTATGCAACAGACAAGTTAATGAAATATTGTAATCAAGGACAATGAATAATGAGATGAAAATATCTTGTAGATAAATTGGTGTGGCACAGAGGAGGGGAAATAACTTGCCCAAAGGTCACACACAGAAACGTGGGAACTAGAATCCATGTAT
Source organism: Balaenoptera musculus (assembly GCF_009873245.2). Taxonomy (NCBI): domain Eukaryota; kingdom Metazoa; phylum Chordata; class Mammalia; order Artiodactyla; family Balaenopteridae; genus Balaenoptera; species Balaenoptera musculus. The sequence goes on along the minus strand of NC_045806.1, from coordinate 65,860,936 downwards.
ACTAACTATCATTCAATGCCTTTTTCAATATCCCTGTCTCCTTTGATATTTTTTTGCACCTTTAATTTATTCAGCATGTATTATATATCAAAAATAACTAAGGTAGATACTGTGGAGAATATTTAGTCTCCAGCTTCAAAGAGATTACAATCAAGTGGTGGAAATAAACACACATGTCCAGGAAATATAATTAACTGTAGTCTGTTTCAAGGGATGTAAAATATGCTAAAGATATTCATCTAGGTGACTAAGAGGAGAAAGATTAATACTAACTGAGAAGTACCAAGGAGGCATTATAAAAATTATAGAATTTGACTTTGGCTTTGAAGTATAAGTATAGGTTTATCAAGTGAGAGTAGGGTGAAGAACATTTTAGATAGAAAATAAGGCACAGGCAGAGGCCATGATATATGAAAGTAAAAGGCATATTTGGGACAAGAACCTAGATTTCAGCAATGGAAGAGAAGTAAGGAGATTTCCACTTTCCAAAAAGTTCATAGAGTGTTATAGGGACAAACCATAGCTACCTGTTTGGCAATAATGCACAGTGGTACCATTCTTATTTTATTTTCCAACTAAGAAACAAACCAAATTAACAGGAGTGTGAGACACAACCTTACAAATTATAATATATAACAATATGACATAGGCCAAATCATCTGGAAGTAAGTTAACTGCATGGATGTCAGGTGCTTGTAGTTATGGTAACCAATATATTGGATGACAGAATCAGGATGAAAAAAGATCTCAAAAATGCTTTGAACCTAGCACAGTGAAATTTAACATGTATAAATATAAAGTCTTATATTTAATCTCAAAATGTCATTTGTACCCTACAGAATGGGAAACACATAGATAAACAGAAAATAATGCAAAAAATAAAATAAGTCAATGGATTAACTGTAAAATAAATATAAGTTAGTTGTGTTTTAGGCATTCCAAAATGGTAATGCCATTTTATGTTGCACGAATAAAGAGAGTGTATTTAAAAAAGTAATATGCATCTGGAGTACTATGTTAATGGTAGATGCTTCATTTTAAGAGGGTCACGAGCAAATTAGAGCTCACACAATGATGAGTGACTAAATTGGTGACAATAAGAAATTACATCCTGTTAGAGACAACAGAATGAAAGGAGGCTATTTAAGCATAGAAATATGTGGCACAAGTGAGGATGAGAAGGTACAAATGATAATGATAAATAGTCACTTGAGGAGCTATCATAGAGGTGCTCGGCTTAAGGAAAAGAGGCAATGTTACCCAAAGTTTCTGCCCTAATTTACATTGTCTTTAGTAGTGTATAAATGTTCCAATTTCTCCACATCCTCCCTAACACTTGTTACCTTTTTGCTATAGTCATATTAGTGGGTGTGAAATTGTACTACACTGTGATTTTGATATTCATTTCCCAGATTGTTAATGATGGTGAGCATATTTTATGTCCTTATTGGACATTTGTATATGTTCTTTGGAAAAATATCTATTCATTTTTAAAAAAAATATTTAATTGGGTTATTTGTCTTCATTATTGAGTTTTAAGATTTCTTTGATTATTCTGGATACAAGTCCCTTGTGAGATACATAAGTTGTAAATATTTTCTGCCATTATGCTAATTGTCTTTTCATTTGCAGCACAAAAAATCAAAATTTAATGAAGCTCAAGTTATCTATTTTTTGACTCGTATATATATATATTTTTTTAACTTTTCTTTTTTATTTGATTTTTTTAAATCACAGTATAGTTGATTTACAATGTTGTGTTAATTTCAGGTGTACACCAGAGATTCAGTTATGCATATATATATATATATATATATATATATATATATATATATATGTCTTTTCTCTTATAGGTTATTACAAAATATTGAGTATAGTTCCCTGTGCTATACAGTAGGTCCTTGTTGGTTATCTATTTTATATATAGTAGTGTGTATATTTTAATTCCAAACTCATAATTTATCACTCCTCTCCCCTCCTTTCCCTTTTGGTAAGAATACATTTGTTTTCTATGTCTGGGGGTCTGTTTCTATTTTGTATATAATTTCATTTGTATCTTTTTTTTAGATTTCATAAATAAGTGATATCATATGACATTTGTTTTTCTCTGTCTAGCTTACTTCACTTAGTATCTCTAGGTCCATCCATGTGGATAGCCCCCCTTCTAGGAAATCCATCAGCGGGTGCTGGGACATATCTCACTATCTCAAGAGGACACGGATAGCTCTCCCCACTAGGAAATCCACCCAGAGGAGGGGCTGAAACCACAGCTGAGCCCCAAGGGCCGTGTGACTAAGGAAGAAGAGCTGAAATCTCTCCTTGCATCTGCATTAAATGTCCATCAACAGAGGAATGGATAAAGAAGATGAAGTACCTATATACAAGGGAATTTTACTCAGCCATAAAAAGAACAAAATAATGCCATTTGCAGCAACATGGATGGACCTAGAGATTATCATACTGAGTGAAGTAAGTCAAACACAGAAAGACAAATATCCTATGATATCACTTATATGTGGAATCTAAAAAAAATTGGTACAAATGAACTTATTTACAAAACAGAAGTAGAGTCACAGATGTAGAAAACAAACTTATGGTCACCAGGGGATAAGGGTGGGAGGGATAAACTGGGAGATTGGGATTGACATATATACACTACTATATATAAAATAGATAACTAATAAGAACCTTCTGCATAACACAGGGAACTCTACTCAATACTCTGTAATGGCCTATTATGGGAAAAAAATCTAAAAAAAAAATGGCTATATGTATATGTATTGATATAACTGATTCACTTTGCTGTACACCTGGAACCAACACAACATTGTAAATCAAGTGTACTCCAATAATTTTTTTTAAAAGGCACTTTAAAAAATAGCAATAAATTTACCTCTAGCAGTATCCCACAATGTAGGGCATACTGTGCCTTCATTTTCATTCATCAGAAAGTAATTTCTCCTTTAACCAATTGGTCATTAAGATGTATGTTGTTGGGAGATCCCTGGTTGCCTAGTGGTTAGGATTTTAGGTTTTCACTGCCGTGGCCCAGGTTCAATCCCTGGTTGGGGAATCGAGATTCCGAAAGCCGTGTGGTGTGGCCAGAAAAAAAAAGTGTGTTGTTTAATTTCCACATATTTGTAGTTTTCCAAATTTTGTTTTGTTATATATTTGTTATTTCATTCAATTTTGTTTGGGAAAAGTACTTAGTATGATTTTAATCCTTTTAACATTATTGAGGATTGTATGACCTAGCATATGGTCTATACTGGAGAATGTTCCATTTGCACTTTAGAAAAATGTGTATTCTGCTGTTGTTGGGTGGAATATTCTGCAGATGTCTGCTTAATCTAGTTAGTTTATGGTGTTAGTCAAGTGGTCTTTTTCCTCATTGATCTTCTGCCTCATTGTTTTAGCCATTATTGAAAGTGGGTTACTGAAGTCTTTATTATTGTTGAATATAATATTTCTCTCTTCCATTCTGTGTTTGCTTCATGTATTTTGAGACTCTGTCATTATATGCATGCATGTGTTTTTTAAAATAAATTTATTCATTTATTTTTGGCCGCATTGGGTCTTCGTTGCTGTGCACAGGTTTTCTCTAGCTGCAGTGAGCCAGGGCTACTCTTCGATGCAGTGCATGGGCTTCTCATTGCAGTGGCTTCTCTTGTTGTGGAGCACAGGGTCTAGGCACGTGGGCTTAAGTAGCTGTGGCACACGGGCTCAGTAGTTGTGGCACACGGGCTTTGTTGCTCTGTGGCATGTGGGATATTCCCAGACCAGGGATCAAACCCATGTCCTCTGCATTGGCAGGCAGATTCTTAACCATTATGCCACCAGGGAAGCCCTGCATACATGTTTAAAATTGTTATACATCTCTGGTAGATGGACTCTTTTATCATTATGAAATATCCATCTTTATCTCTAGTAAAAAAAAAAATTGTCTCATTTGCTTGATATTAGTATAGCAGCTCTGATCCTTTTATGGTTGTTGTTTGCCTAGTACACCACTTTCCATCCTTTTTCTTTCAACATATTTGTTTCTGAATCTAAAGTTTGTTTCCTGTAGACAACATGTAGTTGGATGCTCTTTATATAACCCTGTTGTTTAGTATATTTATTCAATTTGTATTTAATGTTATTATTGGTATTACTGGGTTTATATCTGTCATTTTGGGTTTTTTTTACATCTTTATTGGAGTATAATTGCTTTACAATGGTGTGTTAGTTTCTGCTTTATAACAAAGTGAATCAGCTATACATATACATATATCTCCATCTCTCTTCCCTCTTACGTTTCTCTCCCACCCTCCCTATCCCACCCCTCTACGTGGTCACAAAGCACTGAGCTGATCTCCCTGTGGAATGTGGTATTTGTTTTTAATTTTTTATATGACTTATGTCTTTTCCATTCCTCTATTTCTCCTTTATTGTCTTCTTTTGTATGAAGTGGATATTTTCTTGTCTAACATTTATATCCCTTCAATAATTTTTAACCTTATTTTTTAAGTTATTTTCTTAGTGGTTGCTCTGGGCATACAATTTACATTCAATTTATCAAAATATACTTCAAATTTATACTGACTTAGTTGCAGTAATATATAGAAAATTTAATTCTATATATCTCTATTTTCTCTCCAAATTTGTTGTCCATTACACACACACATGCACACACACACACACACACACACACACACACACACATATATATATATATATATATATATATATATATATATATATATATATATATATATATATATATATATATATATATAGTGAGAGAGAAAGAGAGAGATGGGTAGGAAAGGCAGAGACACAGTCTTGCCAAAGACCTGAACACCCATGTGGTGACATACAATAGGGAAACATTTTTACCAGTCTGGTGCTTCTCCTGGAAGAGGGAGGTGTTTGTGCTCCACATCAAACAACCCCAACCTCTGGGGTCTACACAAGAGAGATGAGCCCCAAAAATATCTGGCTTAGAAAACTAATGGGACTGATGTCCATCAGACCCAAAGTACTCTAGGAAATGGAGATTGTCCTTTTTAAGTGCTTACATGTAGTCTCACTCACCCTGAGACCTAGCAAAAAAACAGCAGTTTGAAAAGTGCCTGACTATATGTAAAGGAAACTCATTTGCAATCTAAAAGCATCTGCTGGAGGAGCAGGGTATAGTTGAAACTCTCCCTAAAGATGGAGGTACTGATCGATGCCATTATTGCACTCCCCACCTACCCTACTAACATGGGGGGGGTGAACTGTGTTTCTTCATAACAAGAAAACATAAAAAGTAAAAATCTCACTGAAAAGGGAAATATAGAGTAAAGATAGTGGATTAATCACTTATATAGCTACTATTAAGGTTAAAAGAAAAATGTTATAAAATTAATTAAAATTACAGTAATCTGTTAAGGGATACATAAAATAAAAAGATGTGAAATGTGACATCAAAACCATAAAATGTGCTAGGGGGAGTAAAATGTAGAATTTTAAATTTTGTCCATATGAAAGTTGCTATCAACATAAAATATATACAAAGAGTAATATATGTGAACTTCACAGTAACCACAAAGCAAAAACTTATAACAAATACACAAAGAAAAAGAGAAAGGAATAGAAACATAACAGTAAAGAAAGTCATCAAACCATGAGGGAAGAGAACAAGAGAAGATGGCAGAAACCAAGAACTATAAAAAGAACCAGAAAACAATGGCAAGGTGGCATTAAGAACATACTTATTGATAATTACTTTAAATATAAATGGGCTAAATTCTCCAATCAAAAGACATACAGTGGATGAATGGACTTAAAAAAAAAGACACATCTATGTACTGCCTGCAAGAGACTCATTTCAAAAGTAAGAACATAGACAAACTATGTGAAGGTATGGAAACAGATATTCCATGCAAATGGAAGTGTAAAGAAAATGGGTGTAACTATACTTATATCAGACAAAATAGATTTTAAAATCAAGAATGTAATAAAAGATAAAGAGGGGCTTTATGTAATGACTGAGGGGTCAATCCAGCAAGAAGATATAATACTTATAAATATATATACAGCCAACATAGCAGCAACAAAATATATAAAGCAAATATTAACAGAACTAAATGGAGAACTTGACATGACTACAATAATAATAGAGGACTTTAACACCCGAATTACATCAATGGATAGATCGTCCAAACAGAAAACCAATACAGAAACATTGGCCTTAAATGACACATTAGAGTAGAAGACTTGATAGATACATATACAGAAAATCCCATTCAAAAGCAGCAGAATACACATACTTCTCAAGGGCACATGTAATATTTTGCAGAACAGATCATATGTTAGGCCACAAAACAAGTCTTAATAAAGTTAAAAAGATTAAAATAATATCAAACATATTTCACAACCATAATGGTATGAAACTAGAAGTTAATTATAAGAAGAAAACTGGAAAAACTGTAAATACACAGAGATTAAACATGTTACTGAACAACTACTGGGTTATAGAAAAAAATCAAAAGGTAAATCAAAATATACCTAGCAACAAATGAAAACAGAAATGCATCATACCAAAATTTATGGGATGCAGCCAAAGCAGAACTAAAAGGGAAGTTTATAGTAATACAGACCCACTTCAAGGAAAAGAAAATAGAAATCTCAAATAAACAAATAAACTTAACACCTAAAGGATCTGGAAAAAAAGAACAAACACAGCTCAAAGAAAGAAAGAAAGTAATCATGAGTGGAGCAGAAATAAATAAGAAATCGGCTAAAAACACTATATAAAAGATGAATGAAACTAAGAGATTGTTCACTGAAAAGATAAACAACAAATTGGCAAACTTTTAGCTATACTCAGCACAAAAAGAAGGGGGACTCAAATAAATAAAAAAATAAAGAAATGTTACAACTCATGGCACAGATATACAAAGGTTCATAAGAGACTACTATGAATATTTACCAACAAATTGGACAAACCAGGAGAAAAGGATAAATTTCTAAAAACTTACAATCTTCCAAGACTGATTCATAAAGAAATAGAACATATGAATAGACCAATTACTAGTAAAGAGATTGAATAGATAATCAGAAATCTTCTAACAAACAAAAGTCCAGGACCATTCGGCTTCACTGGTGAGTCTTCCCAAACATTCAAAGATTTAATATCTATCCTTTCCAAATACTTCTAATAAAATGGAAGAAAAGGAACAGCTTCCAAACTCATTTAATGAGGTCAGCATTACCCTGACAACAAACCTATAGAAGGTCAACATAAAGAAAGAAAAGTACAGGCCAATATACCTGATGAACATAGATGCAAAAATTCTCAACAAAATACTAGCAAGCAGAATTCAAAAATACATTAAAAGGATCATCCACTGTGATCAAGGGGGATTCATTCTAGTGATTCTAGGATGGTTCAATGTATGTAAATCAACAGGATAAACCACATTAACAAAACAAAGGACAAAATTCATATGATCACCTCAATAGATGCAGAAAAAAAACATTTGGAAAAATTCAACAGTCATTTATGATAAAATGCTCAACAAAGTGTGTATAGACGGAACATATCTCAAAATAATCAAGGCTATATATGACAAGCCCACAGCTAGTATCATACTCAATGGTGAAATCTGAAGGATTTTCCTCTAAGATCAGGAACAAGACAAGGATGTCCCTCTTGCTATTCTTATTCAGCATAGTACTGGACGTCCTAACCAGAGCAATTAGAAAAGAAAAGAAATAAAGGTCATCCAAATTGGAAAGAAAGAAGTAAAACTGTCACTATTTTCAGATAACATGATACTATATACAGAAAACTCTAAAGATTCCACTGAAAACTGTTAAAAGTAATACATATATTAAGGAAAGTCTCAGAATAAAAAAATCAATAGACAGAAATCTCTGTCTTTTCATTAAAAAATTTAAAAACTAAAGAAAAATGAAAGTAAGAATACAATCTAATAGACAATAGCATCAAAACGAGTAAAATATGTAGGAATACATTTAATCAAAGAGGTAAAAGACATGTACACTGAAAACTGTAAGACTTTGTTAAATTGAAGAAGATGCAAAGAAATGGAAACAAATTCTGTGTTTATGGATTGAAAGAGTTAACATTGTTAAAATGTCCATATTACCTAAAGCAATCTAGAGATTCAATGCAATCCCTATCAAAATACCAATGACATTTTTCACTGAAATAAAAATAAAATCTTAAAATGTAAATGGAACCACAAAGGACCCCAAGTAGACAAAAGATTGTGAAAAAAAAAAACAAACAAAGTTGGAGGTATCACACTGCCTAATTTCAAATTATACTATGAAGTGAGAACAGTATGGTGTCGGCACAAAAACAGACCACAGATCAATGGAACATATTAGACAGGCCAGAAATAAATTTATGGAATAAAGATACAGACCTACTAGAGAATGGATTTGAGAATATAGGGAAGGGGAAGGGTAAGCTGGGACAAAGTGAGAGAGTGGCATGGACATATATACACTACCAAACGTAAAATAGATAGCTAGTGGGAAGCAGCCACATAGCACAGGGAGATCAGCTCGGTGCTTTGTGACCACCTAGAGGGGTGGGATAGGGAGGGTGGGAGGGAGGGAGATGCAAGAGGGAAGAGATATGGGGACATAAGTATATATATAACTGATTCACTTTGTTATAAAGCAGAAACTGACACACCATTGTAAAGCAATTAGACTCTAATAAAGATGTTAAAAATAAATAAATAAATAAATAAATAAATGGTCTTTAGCAAACTGGACAGCCACATGCAAAAGAATGACACTAGACCACCATCTGACACCATACACAGCTCAAAATAGATTAAAGACTTCAATGTAAGACCTAAAACCATAAAACTCCTAGAATAAAATATAGGCTGTACACACTTTGACATTTGTCTTAGCAATATCTTTCTGGATATATCTCTGTAAGCAAGGAAAACAAAAGCAAACTCAAGAAATAGGACTACATCAAAATAAAAAGCTTCTTCACAGCAAAGGAAACTGTCAATAAAATGAAAAGGCAACCTACCTAATGGGAGGAGATATTTGCAAATGATATATCTAATAAGTGGCTAATACCTGAAATATATAAAAACTCATAAACCTTAACAACAAAAAAGCAAACAATCTGATTAAAAATGGGCAGAAGAGCTGAATAGACATTTTTTCCAAAGAAAACATACAGATGACCAACAGGCACCTAAAAAGGTGCTCAACGTCTTTTATCATCAAGGAAATGCAGATCAAAACCACAATGAGACATTGCCTCATGCCCATTAGAATGGATATTATAAAAAAGGCACTTTCTGTTATTTCTATAACAAGTGTTGGCGAGGATGTGGAGAAAAGGGAATTATCATACTCTTGGTGGTAATGTAAATTGATGTACCCACTATGGAAAATAAAATGGAGAATCCTCAAAATATTAAGAATAGGACTATTATATGATTCAGCTTTTCCACCTCTGGGTACTTGTCTGAAGAAACAAAAACACTAATTCTAAAAGATATATGCACCTCTATGTTCACTGCAGAATTATTTACAATAGCCAAGATAGGGAAACAACATAAGTGGCCATCTATAGATGAATGGATAAAGAAGGTATGGGGTGTTTTTTCTCTTTCTGACTTACTTCCCTCTATATGACAGACTCTAGGTCCAACTGCATCTCTACAAATGACCCAATTTCATTCCTTTTAATGCTAGAGTAATGTTCCATTGTATATATGTACCACTTCTTCTTTATCCATTCACCTGTCCGTGGACATTTAGGTTGCTTCCATGTTCTGTCTATTGTAAATAGTGCTGCAATGAACATTGGGGTTCAGGTGTCTTTTTGAATTATGGTTTCCTCAGGGTATATGAACAGTTGTGGGATTGCTGGGTCATATGGTAGTTCTATTTTTAGTTTTTTAAAGAACTTCCATACTGTTCTACACAGCTTTTGATGATGGCCATTTTGAATGGTGTAAAGTGATACCTCATTGTAGTTTTGATCTGCAGTCTCTAATAATTAGTAATGTTGAGCATCTTTTCATGTGCCTCTTGGCCATCTTATGCCTTCTTTGAAGAAATGTTCATTTAGGTCTTCTGCCCATTTTTTGAGAGGGTTTTTTTTTTTGATATTGAGCTGCATGAGCTGTTTATATATTTTGGAGATTAATCCGTTGTTAGTTGCTTCGTTTGCAAAAAAGGTACAGATGAACCAATTTGCAGGGCAGGAATAGAGATTCAGACATAGAGAATGGACATGTGGATGTGAAGGGGGGTGGGATGAACTGGGAGATTGGGATTGACGTAAGTGCACTGCCATGTGTAAAATAGGTAGCTAGTTGGAACTTGCTGTGTAGTGCAGGGAACACAGCTCAGTGCTCTGTGGTGACCTAGTTGGGTGGGATGTGGGGGGTGGGACAGAGGTTCAAGAGGGAAGGCATATATGCATACATATATCTTATCCACTTCATTGTATAGCAGAAACTAACACAATATTGTAAAGCAAATATACCCTAATTAAGAAAAAAAAAAAGAAGATATGGGGGGAGGACCTTCAAGATGGCGGAGGAGTAAGACGTGGCGATCACCTTCCTCCCCCAAAATACATAAAAAATGCATCTAAAAGTGGAAAAACTCCTACAGAACACCTACTGAACACTGGCAGAAGACCTTAGACTTCCCAAAAGGCAAGAAACTCCCCACGTACCAGGGTAGGGCAAAAGACAAAAGAAAAAACAGAGATAAAAGAATAGGGATGGGAACTGCACCTCTGGGAGGGAGCTGTGAAGGAGGAAAAGTTTCCACACACTAGGAAACCCCTTCACTGGTATAGATGGGGGATGGACGGAGGGGAAGCTTCAGAGCCACGGAGAAGAGCACAGCAACAGGGGTGCAGAGGGCAAAGTGGAGAGATTCCCACACAGAGGATCAGTGCTGACCAGCACTCACCAGCCTGAGAGGCTTGTCTGCTCACCCACCAGGGGCAGGGGTGGGGGCTGGGAGCTGAGGCTAGGGCTTCGGAGGTCAGATCCCATGGAGAGGACTGGGGCTGGCTGCGTGAACACAGCCTGAAGGGGGCTAGTTCGCCACAGCTAACCAGGCAGGAGTTCGGGAAAACGTCTGGAACTGCCTAAGAGTCAAGAAGCCATTGTTTCACGAGGAGAGAAGATTCAGAACACTTCCTAAAAGAGCTTCAGAGATGGGCATGAGCCACAGCTACCATTGCAGACACTAGAGATGGCCATGAAACACTAAGACTGCAGCCATAGCCACCAAGAATCATGTGTGCAAGCACAGGTCACTTTCCACAACCCACCCCCTGGGAGCCTGTGCAGCATGCCACTGTCAGGGTCCCGTGATCCAGGAACAATTTCCCCGGGAGAACACATGGCACGCCTCAGGCTGCTGCAATGTCACGCCGGCCTCTGCTGCTGCAGGCTTGCCTCACTCTGTATTCGGTACCCCTTCCTCCCACCGGCCTGAGTGATCCAGAGCCCCCTAATCAGCCACTGCTTTAACCCCCTCCTGGCTGAGCAAAGTACAGACACCAGAGGAGAACCTACACACTGAGGTGGGGCTAAACCCAAAGCTGAACCCCAGGAGGTGTGTGAACAAAGAAGAGAAAGGGAAATTTCTCTATGCAGCCTCAGGAGCAGCAGATAAAAACCCCACAATAAACTTGAGGTACATCTGTGGAATACCTGAATAGACAATGAATCATCCCAAAATTGAGGCAGTGGACGTTGGGAGCAACTGGAGGCTTGGGGTTTGCTGTATGCGACTAACTACTTTTGGATTTATATTTTTATCTTAGTATATTTTTTAGCAGTTGTTATCATTGGTGGATTTGTTTATTGGTTTGGTTGCTCTTTCCATTTTTTTTTAACATCTTTATTGGAGTATAATTGCTTTACAATGGTGTGTTAGTTTCTGCTTTATAACAAAGTGAATCAGTTATACATATACATATGTTCCCATATCTCTTCCCTCTTGCAGCTCCCTCCCTCCCACCCACCCTATCCCACCCGTCTAGGTGGTCACAAAGCACCGAGCTGATCTCCCTGTGCTACGTGGCTGCTTCCAACTAGCTATCTATTTTACATTTCGTAGTGTATATATATCAATGCCACTCTCTCTCTTTGTCACTTCTTACACATCCCCCTCCCCATATCCTCAAGTCCATTCTCTAGTAAGTCTGTGTCTTTATTCCCGTCTTGCCATTAGGTTCTTCATGACATTTTTTTTCCCTTAGATTCCATATATATGTGTTAGCATACTGTATTTGTTTTTCTCTTTCTGACTTACTTCACTCTGTATGACAGATTCTAACTCCATCCACCTCACGACAAATAACTCCATTTCGTTTTTTTTATGGCTGAGTAATATTCCATTGTATATATGTGCCACATCTTCTTTATCCATTCAACCGATGATGGACACTTAGGTTAGTTCCATGTCCTGGCTATTGTAAATAGAGTGGCAATGAACATTTTGGTACATGACTCTTTTTGAATTATGGTTTTCTCAGGGTATACGCCCAGTAGTGGGATTGCTGGGTAGTATGGTAGCTCTATTTTTAGTTTTTTAAAGAACCTCCATACTGTTCTCCATAGTGGCTGTATCAATTTACATTCCCACCAACAGTGCAAGAGTGTTCCCTTTTCTCCACACCCTCTCCAGCATTGATTGTTTCTAGATTTTTTGATGATGGCCATTCTGACCGGTGTGAGATGATATCTCATTGTAGTTTTGATTTGCGTTTCTCTAATGATTAATGATGTTGAGCATTCTTTCATGTGTTTGTTGGCAATCTGTATATCTTCCTTAGAGAAATGTCTATTTAGGTCTTCTGCCCATTTTTGGATTGGATTGTTTGTTTTTTTGTTGTTGAGCTGCATGAGCTTCTTGTTAATCTTGGAGATTAATCCTTTGTCAGTTGCTTCATTTGCAAATATTTTCTCCCATTCTGAGGGTTGTCTTTCGGTCTTGTTTATGGTTTCCTTTGCTGTGCAAAAGCTTTTAAGCTTCATTAGGTCCCATTTGTTTATTTTCGTTTTTATTTCAATTTCTCTGGGAGCTGGGTCAAAAAGTATCTTGCTGTGATTTATGTCATAGAGTGTTCTGCCTACGGTTTCCTCTAAGAGTTTGATAGTGTCTGCCCTTATATTTAGGCCTTTAATCCATTTTGCATTTATTTTTGTGTATGGTGTTAGAGAGTGTTCTAATTTCATACTTTTACATGTACCTGTCCAGTTTTCCCAGCACCACTTATTGAAGAGGCTGTCTTTTCTCCACTGTATATGCTTGCCTATTTTATCAAAGATAAGGTGACCATATGTACGTGGGTTTATCTCTGGTTTTTCTATCCTGTTCCATTGATCTATGTTTCTGTTTCTGTGCCAGTACCAAACTGCCTTGATTACGGTAGCTTTGTAGTATAGTCTGAAGTCAGGGAGCCTGATCCCTCCAGCTCCATTTTTCCTTCTCAAGATTGCTTTGGCTATTTGGGGTCTTTTGTGTTTCCATACAAATTGTGAAATATTTGTTCTAGTTCTATGAAAAATGCCAGTGGTAGTTTGATAGGGATTGCATTGAATCTGTAGATTGCTTTGGGTAGTGGAGTCATTTTCACAATGTTGATTCTTCCAATCCAAGGATATGGTATATCTCTCCATCTATTTGTATCATCTTTAATTTCTTTCATCAGTGTCTTATAATTTCCTGAATACAAGTCTTTTGTCTCCTTAGGTAGGTTTATTCCTAAGTGCTTTATTCTTTTTGTTGCAATGGTGAATGGGAGTGTTTTCTTAATTTCACTTTCAGATTTTTCATCATTAGTGTATAGGAATGCAAGAGATTTCTGTGCATTAATTTTGTAGCCTGCTACTTTGCCAAATTCATTGATTAGCTCTAGTAGTTTTCTGGTAGCATCTTTCGGATTCTCTATGTATAGTATCATGTCATCTGCAAACAGTGACAGCTTTACTTCTTCTTTTCTGACTTAGATTCCTTTTATTTCGTTTTCTTCTCTGATTGCTGTGGCTAACACTTCCAAAACTATATTGAATAATAGTGGTGAGAGTGGGCTTCCTTGCCTTCTTCCTGATCTTACTGGAAATGGTTTCAGTTTTTCACCTTTGAGGACAATGTTGGCTGTGGGTTTGTCATATATGGCCTTTATTATGTTGAGGAAAGTTCCCACTATGCCTGCTTTCTGCAGGGCTTTTAACATAAATGGGTGTTGAATTTTGTCGAAAGATTTCTCTGCATCTATTGAGATGATCATATGTTTTTTCTCCTTCAGTCTGTTAATATGGTGTATCACGTTGGTTGATTTGCGTATATTGTAGAATCCTTTATCTCCTGGAATAAACCCCACTTGATCATGGTGTATGATCCTTTTAATGTGCTGTTGGATTCTATTTGCTGGTATTTTGTTGAGGATTTTTCATTTATGTTCATCTGTGATATTGGCCTGTAGTTTTCTTTCTTTGTGACACCTTTGTTTGGTTTTGGTATCAGGGTGATGGTGGCCTCTTAGAATGAGTTGGGGAGTGTTCCTCCCTCTGCAATATTTTGGAAGAGTTTGAGAAGGATAGGTGTTAGCTCTTCTCTAAATGTTTGATAGAATTCGCCTGTGAAGCCATCTAGTCCTGGGCTTTTGTTTGTTGGAAGATTTTTAATCACAGTTTCAATTTCAGTGCTTGTGATTGGTCTGTTCATATTTTCTACTTCTTCCTGGTTCAGTCTCGGCAGGTTGTGCATTTCTAAGAATTTGTCCATTTCTTCAAGGTTGTCCATTTTATTGGCATAGAGTTGCTTGTAGTAATCTCTCATGATCGTTTTTGTTTCTGCAGTGTCAGTGGTTACTTCCCCTTTTTCATTTCTAAGTCTATTGATTTGAGTCTTCTCCCTTTTTTTCTTGATGAGTCTGGCTAATGGTTTATCAATTTTGTTTATCTTCTCAAAGAACCAGCTTTTAGTTTTATTGATCTTTGCTATTGTTTCCTTCATTGCTTTTTCATTTATTTCTGACCTGATCTTTATGATTTCTTTCCTTCTGCTATCTATGGGGTTTTTTTGTTCTTCTTTCCCTAATTGCTTTAGGTGCAAGTTAGGTTGTTTATTCGAGATGTTTCCTGTGTCTTGAGGTAAGCTTGTATTGCTATAAACTTCCCTCTTAGAACTGCTTTTGCTGCATCCCATAGGTTTTGGGTCATCGTGTCTCCATTGTCATTTGTTTCTAGGTATTTTTTGATTTCCCCTTTGATTTCTTCAGTGATCACTTCGTTATTAAGTAGTGTATTGTGTAGCCTCCATGTGTTTGTATATTTTACAGATCTTTTCCTGTAATTGATATCTAGTCTCATAGTGTTGTGGTCGGAAAAGATACTTGATATGATTTCAAATTTCTTAAATTTACGAAGGCTTGATTTGTGACCCAAGGTATGATCTATCCTGGAGAATGTTCGATGAGCACTTGAGAAAAATGTGTATTCTGTTGTTTTTGGGTGGAATGTCCTATAAATATCAATTAAGTCCATCTTGTTTAATGTATCATTTAAAGCTTGTGTTTCCTTATTTATTTTCATTTTGGATGATCTGTCCATTGGTGAAAGTGGGGTGTTAAAGTCCCCTACTATGATTGTGTTACTGTCGATTTCCCCTTTTATGGCTGTTAGTATTTGCCTTATGTACTGAGGTGCTCCTAGGTTGGGTGCATAAATATTTACAATTGTTATACTTTCCTCTTGCATCGATCCCTTGATCATTTTATAGTGTCCTTCTTTGTCTCTTGTAATAGTCTTTATTTTATAGTCTATTTTTTCTGATATGAGAATTGCTACTCCAGCTTTCTTTTGATTTCCATTTGTATGGAATATCTTTTTCCATCCCCTCACTTTCAGTCTGTATGTGTCCCTAGGTCTGAAGTGGGTCTCTTGTAGACAGCATATATATGGGTCTTGTTTTTGTATCCATTCATCCAGTCTGTGTCTTTTGGTGGGAGCATTTAATCCATTTACATTTAAGGTAATTATCGATATGTATGTTCCTATTCCTATTTTCTTAAATGTTTTCGGTTTGTTATTGTAGGTGTTTTCCTTCTCCTGTGTTTCCTGCCTAGAGAAGTTCCTTTAGCATTTGTTGTAAAGCTGGTTTGGTCGTGCTGAACTCTCTCAGCTTTTGCTTGTCTGTAAAGGTTTTAATTTCTCCATCACATCTGAATGAGATCCTTGCTGGGTAGAGTAATCTTGGTTGTAGGTTCTTCTCCTTCATCACTTTAAGTATACCCTGCCACTCTCTTCTGGCTTGCAGAGTTTCTGCTGAAAGATCAGCTGTTAACCTTATGGGGATTCCCTTGTGTGTTATTTGTTGTTTTTCCCTTGCTGCTTTTAATATGTTTTCCTTATATTTAATTTTGATAGTTTGATTAATATGTGTCTTGGAGTGTTTCTCCTTGGATTTATCCTGTATGGGATTCTCTGTGCTTCCAGGACTTGATTGACTATTTCCTTTCCCATATTAGGAAAGTTTTCAACTATAATCTCTTCAAACATTTTCTCAGCCCCTTCTTTTTCTCTTCTTCTTCTGGGACCCCTATAATTCGAATGTTGTTGTGTTTAATATTGTCCCAGAGGTCTCTGAGACTGTCCTCAGTTCTTTTCATTCTTTTTTCTTTGTTCTGCTCTGCAGTAGTTTTTTCCACTTTTTTATCTTCCAGGTCACTTATCCGTTCTTGTGCCTCAGTTATTCTGCTATTGTTCCCTTGTAGAATTTTTTAAATTTCATTTATTGTGTTTTTCATTGTTGCTTGGTTCCTCTTTAGTTCTCCTAGGCCCTTGTTAAATGTTTCTTTCATTTTGTCTATTCTATTTCCAAGATTTTGGATCACCTTTATTATCATAATTCTGAATTCTTTTTCAGGTAGACTGCTTATTTCCTCTTCATTTGTTAGGTCTGGTGTATTTTTACCTTGCTCCTTCATATGCTCTTTGTTTTTCTGTCTTCTCATTTTGCTTATAATTTCTGTGTTGGGGGGTCTCCTTTTCACAGGCTGCAGGTTCATAGTTCCTGTTGTTTTTGGTATCTGTCTCCAGTGGCTAAGGTTGGTTCAGTGGGTTGTGTAGGCTTCCTGGTGGAGGGGACTAGTGCCTGTGTTCTGGTGGATGAGGCTGCATCTTGTCTTTCTGGTGGGCACGTCCACATCTGGTGGTGTGTTTTGGGGTGTCTGTTGCCTTATTATGATTTTAGGCAGCCTCTCTGCTAATGCATGGGGCTGTGTTCCTGTCTTGCTAGTTGTTTGGTATAGGGTGTCCAGCACTATAGCTTGCTGGTCGTTGAGTGAAGCTGTGTCTTGGTGTTGAGATGGAGATCTCTGGGAGATTTTCGTCATTTGGTATTACGTGCAGCTGGGAGGTCTCTTGTGGACCAGTGTTCTGAAGTTGGATCTCCCACCTCAGAGGCACAGCCCTGATGCCTGGCTGGAGCACCAAGAGCCTTTCATCCACACGGCTCGGAATAAAAGGGAGAAAAAATAGAAAGAACGAAAGAAAGAGGATAAAATAAAATAAAGCAAGATAAAATAAAATAAAGCTATTATAATAAAAAATAAGAAAAAAATTATTAAGAAAAAATTTATTAAGAAAATTTTTTTAATTTTTTAAAATAAAAAAAGAAAAATTTAAGAAAAAATTTAATATGAAATTCTTTTTTTAATTTTTTTAAATAAAAAATAAGAAAAAAATTATCAAGATAAAATTTATTAAGAAAAAAAAATTTTTAAGCAAAAAGTAAACAAAAAAAACGGACAGACCAAACCCTTGGAGAAATGGTGAAAGCAAAGCTATACAATCAACATCTCACACAGAAGCATACACAAAGACACTCACAAAAAGAGGAAAAGGGGAAAAAATAATATATCCTGCTCCCAAAGTCCACCTCCTCAATTTGGGTTGATTTGTTGTCTATTCTGGTATTCCACAGATGCAGGTACATCAAGTTGTTTGTGGAGTTTTAATCCGCTGCCTTTGAGGCTGCTGGGAGAAATTTCCCTTTCTCTTCTTTGTTCGTACATCTCCCTGGTTTCAGCTTTGGATTTGGACCCACCTCTGCGTGTAGGTCGCCTGAGGGCATCTGTTCTTTGCTCAGACAGGACGGGGTTAAAGGAGCAGCTGCTTTGGTGTCTCTGGCTCACTCAGGCCAGGGGGAGGGAGGGGTACGGATGTGGGGTGAACCTGCAGCAGCAGAGGCCAGCGTGTCATTGCAGCAGCCTGAGGTGAGCCGTGCGTTCTCCCAGGGAAGTTGTCCCTGGATCACGGGAGCCTGGTAGTGACGGGCTGCACAGGCTACCGGGAGGGGTGGTGTGTATAGTGACCTGGGCTTGCACACAGGCTTCTTGGTGGCGGCAGCAGCAACCTTAGCATCTCATGCCTGTCTCTGGGGTCCACGCTGATAGCTGCGGCTTGCGCCCGTCTCTGGAGCTCATTTAGGCGGCACTCTGAATCCCCTCTCTTCACGCACCAGGAAACAAAGAGGCAAGAAAGAGTCTCTTACCTCTTCGGCAGCGCCAAAACTTTTTCCGGACTCCCTC